>NC_134827.1:96822159-96873303 GCF_004210375.1 Tachypleus tridentatus | reverse complement strand
TACATTCAAAACTTAATAAAAGCTGTATTATCAATGTGTGCCAATAACCTTGACATCAAAACATGCTTTATAATTCAACTTGTTGTAATGCTCATTTTAATTTCTTAATTTTAAAAGGACCTACTTAAATAAATTCTCAGTTGTGACTTCTATGCGTCGAATGATGCAGTTGTGCTCCAAGCTGTCAAGCTTAGATCTCTCTCTATCCTTGTATGATTTTCTGCATATTTCTAACTAATTAAGCGTACATGCTATAGGTACTGACAAACAAGAACATAAGTAAGTTTAGAACCTCCAGCTATTCGCTTTACTGTAATATTGAGAAATGTCAAACCTACATGACCCACTTCTTCCATATCATTCTGTCTTTCAAAAAATGTTAATTATCTTGGATACTGCTATTGGATTATATTAGATATTAAAAAAACTAGTGTAGGTAATGTTAACTAATTAAGATGTGAAAAGACTAGTAGCATAGGCTATTAGAATAAATAACTATAATAGTCCATTACAAGAAGTAGTCATTCTCGAAAGAAAACAAAAAATGTATTTGACTTTTTTTGCATTTTTAAGTTCTTTTGTTTTACCCTGTATTGTTGATTTCACTACTGTTAGTGCTAAGATAAAGAGAATAATAGCAAAGATAAGTACATTTACTTGAACAACTAAAACTAGATATTTGATTACAAGACACAAGAGCAGTGGTTCTCAAATTTTGAGGCTCACGTACCACTTTTCATGCAATTTTTAAAATTACAAACCAAAGCCTAATTAAAAAAAGACTAATACCAAATTTCATGTTTTTAACATATTAATGTGAAGGATATGATTGTTTTTTCTAGCATGACTGAACAACATGAATTAATATTTTTTCAGTTTTAAGGGAAGACAATACTGGTGAGCCTATGTTGGTAGAGAGTGAGTCTGTAACTGAAGAACAACGTATGTTTGTGTATGAGGAAAGCCCAGATAGGGCTTATTACATATTTTATGATTTTTTAACATTAATTGCATCATGTACCTTAGTTTGAAAATCCCTGCTCTAGAGGTTATGCAAATTAAATGTGAAAACATAAGAATCACCTTGCACACTGCGTAACCAAGTAAAACGTTGGGAAGTTCACAGATGAATCTTTAGTATAAATATGACCTCAAACTTGCATCCTGTGGATTGTGGGATAAAATTCTGTCCCTGAACATGCTGAGCCTCTTTATCCTTGGAGGTGTTATTATATGACAATTTAACCCACTCTTTATTGGAAAAGAGTAGCTCAAGAGTTGATGTGTGTTTTTGAATAACTACCTTTTCATTTGTCTATTTCTTGAAAAATTCAGGACAACTGACACAGATAGTTCTAGAGCAGCTTTATATGATGTTTGTTTGCTTTTTTTTTTTAATTTCGTGCAAAGCTACACGAGGGCTATCTGCGCTAGCCGTCCCTAATTTAGCAGTGTAAGACTAGAGGGAAGGCAGCTAGTCATCACCACCCACCGTCAACTCTTGGGCTACTTTTTTACCAACGAATAGTAAGATTGACTGTAACTTTATAATGCACCCATGGCTGAAAGGGCGAACATGTTTGGTGTGATGAGGATTCGAACCCGCGATCTTCAGATTACAAGTCGAACACCTTGACCCACTTGGCCATGTCGGGCCTATATGATGTTCAGTACAGTATATAAAATATTGTAATTTAAAAGTCTTCTACATTTACAGAAAGTTTGCTAAATGTCATAAGGATATTCACACACACACGCACACACACAAAGGAAGTTCAGAATTATAGTGAATATTGCTACATACGGCTCTATAGATATGTAATTGGTCCAATAGACTCATGCTATTGACAGAAGGTTAAATAAGTCTGTATGCATTTGTTGCCAGCATGGCTTAATAGTTAGTAATATAGATTTATTGAAAGGTTGTGGGTGTGAGGCTTTCCCAGGACATGTTCCATCCTTATGTAAGGCTTTCATACCTGAAATAATTCAGTACCAAGCTGTAAAATACATATGAGTTGAAAACTGGGAATTGGTTCTGATGGATTGGTATCCTATTAAGGGAACGTGTCACAATTCCCATCCTTTTATACCCCAAGAAACTGGAATCAAGCATTATTTTTGTGTTGTGCAAAAGATGAGATAAATATTAACTCTTAACTCTTTTTTTCTCAGTATGTATTTATTTTCCTTTTTATTTCTAGGACTATCTATATAAAAACCCAAAACACTATCAGTTCAAGTCAGACATGTTGATAAAATGTAATGCTTCTTTGCTTTCAGTGTTGTGATGGTCAGTGTCCTTCATGTGAACAACAGTGCAATCGCACTCTCATGTGCAGGAATCACAAGTGTAACAGTCGATGTCATCAAGGTGAGGAGAATGTGTTTTAGTTTCAGATAGAACAGTTGTTTTATAGTGTAATCAGACTTTTAATGTATATAAGTCACAAGTGTAACAGCTGATGTCATCAAGGTGAGGAGAATGTGTTTTAGTTTGAGATAGAACAGTTGTTTTATAGTGTAATCAGACTTTTAATGTATACAAATCACAAGTGTAACAGCTGATGTCATCAAGGTGAGGAGAATGTGTTTTAGTTTCAGATAGAACAGTTGTTTTATAGTGTAATCAGACTTTTAATGTATACAAGTCACAAGTGTAACAGTTGATGTCATCAAGGTGAGGAGAATGTGTTTTAGTTTGAGATAGAACAGTTGTTTTATAGTGTAATCAGACTTTTAATGTGTACAAATCACAAGTGTAACAGCTGATGTCATCAAGGTGAGGAGAATGTGTTTTAGTTTGAGATAGAACAGTTGTTTTATAGTGTAATCAGACTTTTAATGTATACAAATCACAAGTGTAACAGCTGATGTCATCAAGGTGAGGAGAATGTGTTTTAGTTTCAGATAGAACAGTTGTTTTATAGTGTAATCAGACTTTTAATGTATACAAATCACAAGTATAACAGTCGATGTCATCAAGGTGAGGAGAATGTGTTTTAGTTTGAGATAGAACAGTTGTTTCATAGTGTAATCAGATTTTTAATGTATACAAGTCACAAGTGTAACAGCTGATGTCATCAAGGTGAGGAGAATGTGTTTTAGTTTGAGATAGAACAGTTGTTTCATAGTGTAATCAGACTTTTAATGTATACAAATCACAAGTGTATCAGCTGATGTCATCAAGGTGAGGAGAATGTGTTTTAGTTTGAGATAGAACAGTTGTTTTATAGTGTAATCAGACTTTTAATGTATACAAGTCACAAGTGTAACAGCTGATGTCATCAAGGTGAGGAGAATGTGTTTTAGTTTGAGATAGAACAGTTGTTTTATAGTGTAATCAGACTTTTAATGTATACAAATCACAAGTGTAACAGCTGATGTCATCAAGGTGAGGAGAATGTGTTTTAGTTTCAGATAGAACAGTTGTTTTATAGTGTAATCAGACTTTTAATGTATACAAGTCACAAGTGTAACAGCTGATGTCATCAAGGTGAGGAGAATGTGTTTTAGTTTCAGATAGAACAGTTGTTTTATAGTGTAATCAGACTTTTAATGTATACAAATCACAAGTGTAACAGCTGATGTCATAAAATGGGTAGAACACCTTTTATTTTTAGATGTAACAGTTATTGTCAAATATTGAACATTGGTTCATGCATGTGTACACATGATCTTGCTAACTGCCACACTGTAATGTGTAAATCACTATTACAATTACCTTATGTGGCTCTTGATAGTGTGGCTGCTTCTCCTTTACAAAAAAGAGAGTATTGAGTTGAGATGTTAGTATATAGTGTTTGTTTTGGGGTTCTACCATTTCTCTCACAACAAATTCTGCAAAACACTTGGACTTAATGACCTCAGACTAGGTATTGGATTTATAGATTTCACCCATCAGGTGACTTAGGTAATGGAGCATTTATTACAATGTGTTTTACTGAATATTGTTGCCTTGCTTATTCTTGTCAACATTGTTATCAACTGTGGTTTTCTCTCAGCCTGACGATAATAGCACACCAAATAACATGTAATCTGTCATTGAAATAACTTGCAGTGCTTAACATTAGAACACTGAATAATGTACAATGTCACTTAAGTAACTCAAAGCATTTAACAGTAGCATGCTCAGTAACGTACTATCTGTTATTTAAATAACTTGCAGTGGTTAACAATAGCACACTGAATAATGTATTATCTGTTGTTAACCACTGCAAATTATTTAAATAATAGCACACTGAATAATGTACTATCTGTTATTTAAATGACTTGCAGTGGTTAACAATAGCACACTGAATAATGTACAATGCCATTTAAACAACACAGCACTCAATAATAGCATGCTGAATAATGCACACCTTTATAAAGATAAATGAATTTGTATCCTGTGTTATATTTTTCTGAGGGTAAGGTTTTCTTTTTCTTATGTTTGACACTATTGTTAAAATTGGCACCAACTAGAGAGAGAGATTTCTTCAGTATGATCAATGTTTTTATCAAGTAAGCATATTTTTGAAAAGTCACACCTTACTGTTAGACCTGTGAATGAGGCTTTCAGGTGTGTGTATGGCTCCATATTTTTTTATACATGTGTATTTCAAGCACCTTACAGTGTTTGATAAAACAATAGCAACTTCACTTCTATGAGATGCTTTATTATGTAGGACACCTAATAATTTCAGTACTTACACTAGTGTCAGGCTTATTTTGGGAATCAGTTATATAACTCTGCAGATTGATTCCTAGTGTGTGTTTGTTTGCTTTTTAACCTTATTTTTATGTAACTTCAGATTTTTTTCTTTATAAGAAAAAATACTTGCTCTGTTACAAATATGTAATTGCACAGTTACTGTATTAATGTTAACTGTATTGGCTTTAAAATCGTGTTTGTCTCGAAAGTCAGACAACTGGAGTGTTTATATTTTGTAGGTAGTGACTTACTTCATTTTCCATTATAATTCTTGATTGTGTTAAGTATGATTATAGTGTTTTTGATACTTTATATGTTAATTTGTAAAATAATTAATGTTTTGTATAAACTAATTGATAATAAAGATAACATTTTTTTTCGGACTAATATAAAACTTTTAAAGTGGCTGAACATCGCAAGTTATAACTAAGGTTAAAAATATTGTTAATAGTGAGGGTACCTGACTGATAATTCATGATTCAGTGGATTTTATTCAGAATAGATTTCTGTTTCTGGTATATTGATTTATGATATTAATAATTAATTTGTAGTTTGTTTGTTTTTTTTATAAAAGTGTAGTAATTGATTTTTAATCTACTCTGGTTTTAATCTTTGTAGTTACTTAATATTGAAAAGTTTTTATTGATAACACTATAGGATATGGAATGCTGTATATTATTAGATAAATTATTGTAAGGAGAATCTGAAATGACGCTTTATATTTTTTTTAATCTTTTCTTTCACACAACAGGAGTTATATCAGTATCATGCAAAGTAAACATTAAACTTAGTCTTTCATAAATGTATGTATCTTATTTTATGTGAAAACATTTCATGTGCAAACTTATAAAAAGTATACAGGTTTTCTTTAATCATATAGAAATCTGAATAATGACATTTATCATACAAATATTGTTAAAAACTGTATATTTGCTTATCATGCAAAGCTTTGTCTTTATCATGGATTAAACTTTTCTTTTGAAGGCTTTATGAGGAAATATTTTATTGAGGGACATTTTTGTTGAAATTGTGTATATATATATATATTTTTTTTTTCGACAGGACCTTGTTATCCATGTCGAGTCATGGTTGATGTTACATGTAAATGTGGAAAGACAAAGATAACTGTTCCTTGTGGAAGAGTAAAGGCTACCAAACCTCCGAGATGCCGAAAACCATGCTGGTATTAAATATACTGATTGTAGTATTTATCCAAACTTAGAGGGAAATTTCACATGTATATTTATAATGATTTCAAAGTAGCTTAATTTGAATTAGTTGTCTTCCTACAGCTGATTCACCTTTTCCTTTTTGTTAAACCATTTTGGATGTAACGGTGTAAAAGGTCATGACATGTATAAAATGGTTTAACCACGTTTTCCATCAGTTTCTGTTAATACATTTGATATGAAATGTAGTTTAAAATTCTAATTTGTATATTATTGTAGTTTTGCTTATTAATTTCAAAGAGAACTGTTTAAAATATTCTCAGTCCTTGATTTTCCTGTTGTATGTTGCAACTCAGCTCCAATTTCTCCGTCTCCAAAAGTTTTGTAACATCAAAGATAGGCTGCTGCAGTTTCCAGTCAGTTAGAAACAAATAGATCAAGCAATAATCTAATATTTTGAACCTTTGCCTTCTGAAGTTGCTGTAATATCAATGAATTTATCAAACCTACAAGAAAAGCCCCTTTACTCCTTTGTCTCTGACTGAGAGATTAGGTTTTTGTTAATCAACTTCGCATGGTAGACGGACACATTTATAATCAGTAGAAAGAGCAGGTTCTTCTTTATGTAGACCTTAGTGTTTTGTAGTTCAGCAGGATTGTTTAATTTGTGTTGGTTATATTTTGCTGCCTCTTAATGCTGAAAGAATTCTTTTTAGCTCTTTATAATTTAATTAGAAAACCAGGTAAAATATATTTTGAGACATTCTATTCTAGTAACTGATATCTTTTATTTGTTCTGAAATGTATATTTCATGGCTACATAAATTTGTGTTTTGGACACTCAAATTTAGAGGAATGAATGAGGTTTGTGGAAGAATGTCCAGTGAAATACACACTGCCTTGAGTATGCAGCAAATACAACAAGTATTTGTTTTTTATGTATATTAAAAAAACAACAACTGAAATGTAAACATTATAAACCTTTTAATTTAGTCTAACAAAAGTTCAATAAAGTAAAATTGTTTTAACTCAAGTGTTTGTAGCAGCACACTTCATTCCTGTGGTTGTTTTTATTAGTTATGGTATAATTAATTCGGATCAACACCAGAACAAAACTGGAGTCAGTGAAGAGGAAAAAAATAGTATTGTTATTGATTTTGTTTTGGGCTTTCCATCTTTTTATTTCAACTGATACTCATGATTTTGATACAGTTAATGTTGGGGTAGAGAAAAAAAGAATTATAAAGTTTTACTGGAAAAAACAACACCTTTATGTAATTAGGAGGATCTAGAGATTACATAAAAAGAACTATAAAAATTATAAGATAAAAAAAAATATATTCTTTAAGAGAGTAAAATTCACCTTTCTTAGACTGACTGAGTAAGGCTTTGTAAATCCATGACAAATTTCTAAAAAAATACTTTATTAGGAAATCTGATATCTGTTGATGACCTGGTATGCAATGTTTACTTAAAGCTTGTAAAATGTTTTAGTAATGCATCTGGTAAGCTCAGAATTATAGTAAACTTGTATGACTTATAAGTTACTTTGACCAAGATGTGGCCAGATGGTTGAGATGTAACCCCTGTCTGTTGATCAACAAACTTTCTTTGAATGAAAGTTTCTGCTGTACTGTTTATCAAAGGCTTAAAGCCAAGTAAAATCTGTTGTATTTGCATGATGTATATTTACTTACATGCACTTTTAGAGCCACCTTGCAATAGAACTAGTACAGAACTTTACACAAGTATAATGCTGAGCAAGTGGGTTTCCTGCTCTGAATGTTATGACTGTGCCATCATCAGTCTTACAGGTATAATTGGGAGAAAAATAAGACTGTTGGTCACATAATCTTTGTGATGTCATTTTGTTTCTAAAAATAATAGTTCATAATAAATAGAAGTGAACTTAACTGGAAAACAAAAACTCTTTCTTTCAACATTATATATGAAATACTAATCGGCATTTCAAGATCACATTCTTAATAAATGACATTGAAATTCGAGGTATCGTTTGAATGAGAATTATTGAATTCATATTTTTTGTGCTACTGTGATTAGAAGTTATGTTTCTAATAGTAACTCAATCTCAAAAAACATTCTCCTTAAAATGTCTTGTTGTATAAAATATTCTGATTTCAAGTGTTTTTCAGGGTAAATGTTCCCCCACTGTTTCTTATAACATTATTTTGTGACACGAAGCTCGATAAACTAAGTTTGAAATTTTAAATTTCACTAGAATTACTTAAAAATGAAAAACCTAAATGCATAAAATGGGTACATTTTGATGATAAATATTTTGGCTGTTATGAATACTTTCAGTTTGATTATTTAACTCATGCTGATAATAAAATATATGATATGAAATTATAAAGTTGACTTTAATGCTTAGTGAAATGATAAGTAGCTTAAACAAAGCCAGTTTCATTTGTTAGTTGGACACTTATTAAATATTGATAGTATTTGTATTGAAACTTTAAATATAGATAAGAAATAAAGCAAATTATAGTAAGGGGTCAGTAAGATAGTTTATATAAACAAAATTAATATAGAATTCTACATAATTAGTTGAGTGTAAAAACAAATAGTAGGTTGGTACTGTTGAAGTAAATGCAAATATTATAAATTTGAATAAGAGGTTTATAGTGTGTTGAAATTATGAAAAATTAATATATGGTGTTCAGTAGCATTCCACTTAATGAGGTTAATGATACCAGTGACTGATAGTGTCACATCTAAACATTCAAGTTGGCTGAAAGTGTTTCTCAGGTGAAATAAATATTTGTTTGTAAAATTCTTAAAGAGTGACAGAAATCACTTTTACAACAATTAAACATTTGCTTTATTGTGACTAATTGAGTCACACAGTGTAATGTGTTGCTCACTACTGCTTCTAAATTGAGGTGATTGTAAGCTAGCATTTATTGATGATAAAAGTTGCAGTAATTGTTTTTTTTTTTAGCGATTTCTTAATGTAAGTGTAGAGAGGAATGTGATTAGTTTGTTTATGATTGTATCAACTGTGAAAGGGGTGGTATAGTGTCGTCTACTTCCTGCTCTGGACAAACATAATTTTTTCCAAGTTTCCACAAGTTTGTATTTAGTTCTTTAAAATATTGAAAAATGCAGGATAGCTTATGGATAGCTGTTATTTGAGGAACCACATGTTGGTCTGTTAGCAGCTTAACTGTACAGTCATTTCCATCTGCCCATAAATGTGATTAACATGAAACAGATATCAGTAACACAAGCCAACATGTTCTTATTTTGTCACAGACTTAAAACCTTCTTAACAGTGAATTGACATTACTACAAAACACTTTGATATAAGTATATATTTAGGTTTTCAGTCTGAAAAAATATCTACACTGGAATTTTGTAATTATAATTTACTGTTTTGTAAAACGTAAGCTATGTTGGAGACATAAATTTCACAAATTAAAGCAAGAAGGAAATCTCGTAATATGCACTTTCTCTGAAAATCTCAAGTTGTCTTTTAATAGTTGTTATAATTTCTGTATCACAGCATTCCACCAGCCTGTCGACATCCTAGTCGTGACCCTCACCGCTGTCACTTTGGTAACTGTCCACCTTGTTCTCAGATTTGTAATGAAAAACTTGACTGCGGGCACATCTGTCCTGTTGTTTGTCACATAGCTGTCCTTACAAAGATTGAACCTCCAAAGGTATGAAAGGCTGATAGTGTACCTTATGAGTTGTGTGCTTTTTAATACTCGGATATGAAGTACTTATTCAACAGTTTGTTTCTTCCATATCTTAATTTGTATCAAATAATAGCAAGTAAACTTATATAATTCATCAGTCAATATCCTTTTATCTATTATCGTGCCTTGTCTTTGCATAAAGTGATGGGACGAGAATGTGTTTTAGTTAACCCTATCTACACAAATATTTTCTTCTCTACATAACACAAAGTTTTAGTGTCCTGTATTCAATATTTTATTAGACTACTTTATGTTTATGTTACAACAATAGCATAAAATATTAGCTAATAATCCATACTTTAATAGTATACAAGTTTTAAGTTGTTAACTCTACAAGACAACATTTGAAAAAGAAATCCTGAATTTTTTCTAGTGTGACATACATGATGCATTTTATCATAGAATGTCATAATCTCTATTGTATCCACCACCTCTTGAAAAAGTACAGACTCAAACGTAAATTTATTTCTGTAAAATCATCATTGCTCACACAAACCACGTTGATTAAAGTCTTTAACTTTGTTTGGTTACAGAGCTGTCAAATAGAAAACCAGACCCCTTCTGCCACACCCATTTGTCATATCCTCTTTGTCATATTAAAGTCTTTAACTTTGTTTGGTTACAGAGCTGTCAAATAGAAAACCAGACCCCTTCTGCCACACCCATTTGTCATATCCTCTTTGTCATATTAAAGTCTTTAACTTTGTTTGGTTACAGAGCTGTCAAATAGAAAACCAGACCCCTTCTGCCACACCCATTTGTCATATCCTCTTTGTCATATTAAAGTCTTTAACTTTGTTTGGTTACAGAGCTGTCAAATAGAAAACCAGACCCCTTCTGCCACACCCATTTGTCATATCCTCTTTGTCATATTAAAGTCTTTAACTTTGTTTGGTTACAGAGCTGTCAAATAGAAAACCAGACCCCTTCTGCCACACCCATTTGTCATATCCTCTTTGTCATATTAAAGTCTTTAACTTTGTTTGGTTACAGAGCTGTCAAATAGAAAACCAGACCCCTTCTGCCATACCCATTTGTCATATCCTCTTTGTCATATTAAAGTCTTTAACTTTGTTTGGTTACAGAGCTGTCAAATAGAAAACCAGACCCCTTCTGCCACACCCATTTGTCATATCCTCTTTGTCATATTAAAGTCTTTAACTTTGTTTGGTTACAGAGCTGTCAAATAGAAAACCAGACCCCTTCTGCCACACCCATTTGTCATATCCTCTTTGTCATATTAAAGTCTTTAACTTTGTTTGGTTACAGAGCTGTCAAATAGAAAACCAGACCCCTTCTGCCATACCCATTTGTCATATCCTCTTTTCCATAATTCATTGATAATTCACTTACATTTGATAATATGTCACCTATAACCAATAGAAACTCAAGGTTTTTGTCTATCAAATGATGTGTTGTATAATATTATGTTTTTAATGGTTAAACATCAGTTTCACTTGGGGACAAACAGCTTTCCCATGAGAAACTTAACAGCTAGCTTGGATGAATTTGTAATGACTCTTGTTGCAGGGTTAGAAAGCCAGAACATTTTTGAGAGGTGAAGTAATTTGTCTACTTTTTGCATGTTATTGGTTTATGTTGTTTGGAGCATTATTTAATTAAATAAAAATTATTAATTGCAATACTGTGGGTATGAAAAATTTAGGGTTAACTCTCTTCAATAACCGAGAGCAAGAAAAATGATTTGATAAGTATTTTCTTGTCCTTCATGTTTATTCATCATTTATAATTATAAAAGCAAGTAAAATGTAAAAATAAGGATACTTGTAGGTTAGTTAAGATTAGATTAAGTGAAATAAATAATAATAAAATAAAAAGTGTTTCACGAGGCACAAATGAGAACTGCTAATAATAATTGTAGTAGCAAGTAAATAATGTAATTGGATAGTGTAACTTGAGCTTCTTGTTTCCAAAGTGGTTTACAATTTACAAGCATGTGAAGTAGTTAGTCTTGGGTCAAAGGGCAGTAAAACAATAAAATTTAATTATAAATAGATGTCTGCTGTTATGAACTTAAAAACTAATTATGATAAATGAATGTGGTTTTATATTATAATATGAAGTCATTAGAGAAAGAGAACAAAAGAGTAATTGGTGGTGGTTATAGGCATTACTCAAAGGAACTTGGAGATTTTTGAGATAAGGAAAAGTATTTTTAATTTTAACATGAAAATTACTTTGCACATAGAATTCTAAACAAATACTCAATATATTTATGGACAAATTTTTATTTTACTGGAAATACTTCATTAAAAAATAAGTTTTTAACAAATAAAAAAATCATATAATATGAAGTGAAATACTGCCAAATTCTGTGAAGAAATACACTCTATATTTAAAGCTACAAGTGTTTAATCTAAAAAGACTAAATGAGTACAGAGAGGTTACATAGTTGGGCATATAGACCGACCCTACATTGAAAAAGTTAATAAATTCCAAATGTAGTATATACTTCTTTCTTAAAATGTGTATATATTGATATATTCATGCACACATCACTATTTTATAATCATAGTGTAAAATACAACTGTAAATTTTCATGTGGTTCTTAAATTATTTTTATTTTTGGTAAATTTAAGTTGTTTTTTACATTAGGTGAAACTTGAGTAGCATATTTTACTAACATATCAAATTCTAGATAAAACGTGCTGGACCATGGGAAGTGTTACCTCCTCCTCGTATAGAAGAGCTGGATTATCCTTGTCCTCCTTGTCAAGTTCCAGTACCTGTTACCTGTTATGGAAAACATGAGGTATCATCATTTGTTAAGAATTTTATTTTAAATAAGGGGGAAAAGCTTTACAAATTTTGAAAAATCCATAATTTTGTTTTCCCCATCACATTTTCATTAGATACCTTACATTCCAAAAGTTTTATCTCCCTCACCTAAAGCTCCCTTAATCCTGAATATTGCTATGATTGTTTTGCTAACAGTACATCAGTCTTTTATACCCCATAGGTTTTGTCCCATTTCAGAATGTGTTGATCATATGACTACCTTCAACCAGTTGCACTCCACCATCTGTACTGGCACAGATAGCTTCCTCTACTGTTCTAGAAGTCATCATTTTTTGATTGGCATAATAGTGTCTAGATGTGTGTTTTAACTGTTTTTTTCTGTGCGAATAAAATTTCATTTGTGCTTGATCATAAGTTTGTATCAGTTTCAACTTCTTGTGTTTGAATTCCATTGTTTCTGTTATTTGTCTTAGAAATATTTCTGTTTTTTGAATTCTATTTGTTCATATTAATTCATGATTTAATCTAGTGAATGATGTAATCTCTGCAACAGTCGACTGTATTTCTCACATGAATCTTCAGCTCTTATGAACAGTGATGAGGGAAGTACATACTTTAGTTCATGGAAAATTCATTTTATAATTGTTTTATCATCTAAATTACTTTAGTTTAAATTTGCATTTAGAGTTTGATTATTACTTTGTTGCACAGTAGTTACTGTTTAGGTAATTGTAACTTCAGCCAATTTTGTAGATAAGTTGGTCCATTACTTATACTTTCGTTTACTGTTTATATTAGTTATTTCCTAAGTTTGTCTTTCTTTACTACTAGTCACATCTAATTGAGGATTAGATTTTAGTCAAATATGGATATTGTTATCTGGATCCCTTTTTTCATTCTTATGTTCTTCAGAGTAGGTTTTACTTTCATTTCCTTGGTCTTATTGGTTCTTTGAGTGGATATATAGGTTTCATACTTGTATCTCTTGTTTTGTAAGCTCCTTTTGTGGTTTTGCACTTTAGGTGTTCCTTATTTTTTATGTTTTTGGTCAAATTTTGTAGATTTGCAAGTTTGTTATTTATATGTAGTTTGCAGTTTTATAAATTTCTGGGTTTCATCACTTTGTTAGTAAAGAGTACATTCTCTAAGTATGTTTAGTTTGTGTGGCTTTTGGGGTACATGTGTGGATATTAGATTCTGCTGGTCCTGTTTGAAGGTTTTTGCTTTCAGTTCCACTCATCTTCCCCATCCACTTCTCAGATTCTCCTTGGGATCATACCTATTCCAGTCATTTTGCCTAGTTTGCTCAAAACCTATTACACAAACTCAACTTGAGCTTTTCCTTTCTTCCCATTGTTGTCCCTTGAAAGATAAGAAATTGGAGACCTATCATGGACCTGTCCCAGTCAAATTCTTATCTGGAACCCCCTCACTTTTCCATAAGGTCATACCACTCACCACTTGGGGAGGGAGTTTTCTCAAGAGTCTTGACATTGTGACAGATGCCTGTCTTCATAGTCCAACTGCTCCAGTGTTGTGCCATTTTCTTCAGTTTGTCCATGAATGTTGTATCTTTCATTTCCAGGCACTGTTATTCAGTCCTTCTTTAGATTCAATTATTTTGTTAAAATACACTCTTTTCCTATCATTTTCAATCTTTGGGTTTTCAAACTCTTCTTTTCATGGATGACTGGCTCTTCTCATGCCCCATTGATCAGTCATGCCTGCTTCCTTCTTTGGGATGCTGATCAGGTAAGATTTTCTGATCCATATGGAGATCTCTGTTCTTAACCCCACTCAATATCTTATTCCATCACTATTTTATATTTTAGTAACCTTCTTTTTTGGGTCTAGCCATGTTCACTTCAGCTCAGGATTGTAGATAGTCTCAAACATGCTTCCCTTTCCTTTTCTCACTGCATGAGGGTTCTCCCTTTTAGGATGCAGGCTTCCTTGGAAGCTTTCATTCCATTGGGTCAAGCTCACATGCATTCCCTTCACTGGATGTTTCATGACTAATGAAAGTTTTTCCATGATTCCTTGAACTATCCAATTACTCCTTCCCCTAAAATAAGGGCTAACCTTACTTGGTGACTTGGCAGGGAACTGAACACTGTGGTACTTCCCATTTCTTCACCTTTTCCTGAGTATCATATATAGATACTCAGTTCATAGATTTTTTTTTTAATGGGTTTGTAGGACTTTCCTCAAATCCCAAGATATTTCTGGTTGGTGGTCTGTGAAAGAGGCTACTCTCTGTTTTCAACATCTTGAAACTTTTTTCAGTTCATGAGGCTGTTTTTAGACTTTTGATCTTCTTTACTGGACCAATGACCATTTTGTGGTGATCTAGGCATGTTGCGTTTCTGGTGTTATGAATCGAGTGGCCAGTCACTTATTCCTTCCTTATTCCAGTCACATATTGATGTGTTTTCAAATGCCTTTATTTTGGTTTCTGGTTTCAAACCCTTCAGCTCTAGAAGTAAGTACATTCAGTCAGGATTGGAAGGGTTTTCAGGAATTTGCCTACTTTCCAATTAGCCTTTTTTCCAGAATCTTTTCCCATCTCCAGACCACTCCTTGTTTCATCCTACTCATTGCTTTGTAATGGCCTGTCCAGACATTGTTCTTTCTGCAGTGTTATTCTATGCTCTTTAACTCTGTTTCAGTCTCTTCTCTGACAACTGTGATTAGACATATTTCATACTGATGTCACTAACCTCCATCTTCATACTTGGCTTATATCTGTTCTCTTGCCATAACTCAGGGATTCACTCCTCATTTAGTTTCTTTCCTTTCCAGTTCCATTTGACCTTCTTATTGTCTGTATATTAGAGGCAGTGGTCTAACTTCAGATCCTTGTCCATTTGTCATGGCTTCCTTCTCTCTTATCCTTTACCTTATCTGTTATAGTACTTTGCCTTGTTTGTTCAGGGTTAATCTGTATCAGTTGTTTCCAGTTATTGGGCTATTCTGTTGAACACCCTCTGATTTTCCCATTTACAGATAGCTGTTCTTTATACCATCTTTCCTGTAAGTCCCCTTCTTCCTATTTCGTGCTTGTGGTTGTCATCGCTCCAGTATTGTTGTCATAGATGTTTTGCACATCTTCTCCCATTTTTCTTATGTTGTCCTCTGTCCTGATTGGATTTTACTTTTCTACACATCTGCTGCCCAAGCAGGTGGAGGTGGTATTGTCTTCTCTCATGTTTCCTTACTCTCTGTTCCTACCTGTATTCCTGCTTGGTTCCAGATAGACTTCTTTGTCTGGTATATTCTCTGAAATGTTGTGTGGCTCATTCTGCTTCCTTTCATATTATTGTTCCCATCTATTTGTTCCAGTAGTTCTCTTTGTGTCCCATGATCTGTCTCTATTACATTTATTGGTTGGGTTCATCAACTCATACAAAGGTGCATTTTGACTTGTATATGAAGGGTTGCCATTGGCACAGGGTTTCTTCACACTCAGTTCATAAGCTGTGTTATTAGGTACTTACCATTGACAGTCTTTGGAAGAGATTGTTGAGGCTGAGATGAGGACAACTCCAAGGATATTGGTTGCACATTATCTGCACAACCTGGCTGTTTCTTCCACAGACAGGTTTTTCTTTCTGTGGTGATTCTACATATGTCTGCTCACCTTTGACTGTGGTAAGTCAACATATCACTTTTTCTACATATTGTATTTCAGAATCACACCTGGTGTGGGTATTTCTGGGTTAGGTCTGCTTCATATTATACTTATGTTAGATATAAATAATTTTATAATGCTTGTTGTTGAGATGAGGTGTTTCTGTAAGATCACCAAGAGTTTGTTTGACAGTATGTATATATATATATTTTTACTGAAAGATACTAGTTTCATTTATAAAGGACCATCACTCATGGACCTCGTGAGTGAAGCAGATGAGTTCCTAGTCATTGGAGTAATGGACCATGGAGATTTTTTTTCATGAGTGGGTTTTGAAAAACAAAATAAAGCTTTCTGGTCCATGTGTACCCACTTTTCAATAAGAGGACTGTAGTTGTTATAATCATTAAAGTACCGAGTATTACATAGTAATATTCAGTATCCATGGTACTTCCTCTGGAAGCTTTTGCTCAAGGGAATTACTTTCGTTGATGAAAAATGTCTTATGCAAGGTAATTTCATTGGATGTTTTGCCTAGACAAACCCGTTCCAGAAGTAGTGTTATGTTCCACAGGTATGATTTTTTCTTCATATTCTTGCAAACCTGTTCATTCAGTGCAGTCACTTTCCACTTGATTGGATATTGATACATTTTCATCAACCCCTCCACCTTTGCATTGTGAGATTCTAGCTTTGAGTGTGTTGAGACTTACCCCCTTCCTTCCCTTCCTCTCCACTGATGTGCCAGTGTTTCAGGTTTGTACCCACCAATTCTCAAAACTGAGGATTGTTCTAGAATGGTAAAGGAAACTAGATATGCTAGTACAAATGACACAATATCTTTAGTCGCATGATATGCACATATTTTGAAATGGTGCAAAATTGAGGGGGCATAAGAGACTGGTGCACTGTTAGCAAAAACTTTTTGCAATGCTCAGAAAGCAGTCCAGGATCGAAATAGCTTTGTAACTATCTCAGATACATTTTCAGTGTAAGAAAATGTTAACTTTTATTTGATATTATGGTAGTTTCCCAGTAAAAAAAATTTCATTTAAGGGACAAACAATAATTTTTTTAAGTATCAATAAATTTGTATTAGTGTCTTAAGGAGAAGAGAACAATTATTTAAATCTTTATTTTGCTTTATTGATTTATATCTAATACTTTCATGGTTATTGATCTTTAAATGTTTAGTTAAACCTTACTAGACATCATTTTACATTAAGAAGTTATATTACAAATATCCAATGATGAATCGTTATCCCTCTGGTGAAATTTGTTTAGCTTTTGCTTAAGTGTGGACAAGTTTTCCCTCTCTTTGAACATAAACTCACTGAAAGGTCCATTGTTAGTGATTACTTTGATATTTGTTCCTTTTTTCCGTAATGGGATATGAAGGTACAGCCTCATAAAACCCCTTCTGACTGGTTTGTCCTATGAAAATAAGATTAACTGAAACCAAACATTTCGGTAAAAGATCTAAAAGTGTATGTTGTTTTGTAGAGTGTGTATTTCATATCAGTCTAAATTGTTGAGTAGCAAGAAAATATGCAAAAATCTCTTGTATGTCTAAAATTACTTTTTATTTTTCACTTCAGACACCAAATTTTCCCTGTTCAGAGGCAAGACCGTGGTCTTGCGGGAAACCTTGTGGTCGTCTTTTGAGTTGTGGCAATCACTCATGCCCTCTGGAATGTCATACAGTAATCAATGCAGCTACAGAACTTGAGGTACAGTATGTTTTAGAATTTTCCCCCCCAAGGGAAGGACAGTATTTTGATAGTTATTTCAATTATAGAATAAATTTTTAATCACTCCTGCCCTCTAAAAGTCATACAGTAATCCATGCATCTGTAGAACTTGAGGTATAGTATGCTAAAAAAAATCCCCACCCCTAGGAAAGGACAATGTATTTTAATTTTAGAATACATTTTCTATTATATCTAATTACCATTTGAATACAACATTTTTGTGAAAGGTAATGTTGCTGTTGTTCTTTTTTATTGTTAAATTTAGAGAATAAAATTTAAAATGTGAAGAACACACAGTTAAAGTAACTTTTTAAAATATGGAATTAAATTTTGACAAGTTTGTATCAATAAAATCTAGAATATCAAACACCCAATCATTGGTTAAGTTTTAATTTCTAGCTTTTATATATTGTAATTTAGTTTAAAAAAATGACCATGCCATGTTTTTTATTTGTGAGTGTTGAACAGCTGAGAGCTATTAAGAGGTTTTGTGTCCAGAGCTTGAAGGCTCATAGAAAGTATGATACAAAATAGTTCTTGTCATGCTATGCCATTGAACAAACTACTGTTAATTGCTGTTAAGGAATTTGGAATCATTTGTAAAGAGTGCCTTCCCTGGCTTTGATCATCCCATTGTTTGAAGTCTGATATCCATTTCATACTTTTGGTTTGGTTTTCTCTCCTAAACAGTGATTTTTGAGCAGCTACATTTCTACCGAGATTACTTCACATTATTGTGTATCTTACTGTTATGGAGGTAATATTTACACCTGTAATTACTGCTATGCCATCAGCTAAGTGATGTAATTATAACTACTATAAGGAGTGGTTGATTACTCCCCACTTTTTTAACTACAGTATACTGTCTATTAAGTGACAGATTTAGGCTTTCAATCAAATAAACGAAACCAGAATACTGCTAATTGTAGATACAGTAATATGTTTTTGACTAAGAAGATTTCACACAGGCTAAAGAGCTACAGTTACATGTTAAGAACTTATTGTCACTCAGGTTATACTAGTTTCCTAAGGTACTGGTTATCGAGTCAATAATTATGAAGTGTTCTGCACTGCAGGCCGGAGAAACTTGTCAGCCTTGTGAAGAATCTTGTAGCAAGGCACGACCTGAAGGTTGCACTCACTTCTGTCTACTTCTTTGCCACCCTGACTCCTGTCCACCCTGCCAGCAAAGATTTCGTAAAAAGTGTCACTGCCAGCTCAATACAGTCTACATTCCATGTTATCAGTGGACATTTTCCACAGCAGAAGAGAGAGAGAAAATGCTGTCATGTCAAAGTAAATGTCCTAAAATGGTAAGAATTGCAATCTTGATAAAGAAAATCAAACTATTAAAAGAAAAGACAAAGTACCTGTAATAAAACTTAATGCAACCATTCTTCCAAAAGTATACAACTATCTTAGCCCATCTTAACCTTACGATTATGGTGTTGAACCTGTTTTGCTACTTATTATATATGGAGAATGGTACACAGTTCAACAACAGTTATTCTGAACTTTTCTGATATATTTTCACAATAATTAGTAAGGGTTTGTAAAGATATGAAGTATTTTGCACACAATGAATGAGATTATTTTAAAGATTTCGTATTTTTGTGTTGTTGTTATTTGCACTGAGACTGAATATTTCAGGTATTATTATCAAGTATAGTGCAGTGGAACATTTTAAATTAAAAATAGAAAAATTTACATACCTTTGAATGTTTGTTGAATAATACTATGTAACAAATTTTGTTCCAGAATATTGTGTTATTTCTTAATTACTTATGTTGTAAAAGTAGAGAAAATGGCCATTATTCCCTTCAAACTTTGCTTGTGTGGTGTGGATAATAAAACTTAGAAATTAATCTATTTTCTATGTAAAAATGGGCAAATTTGCACATTTTCATTTACACAAGGTCTGAATAAAACAACATATGAGTCAAAATTTACATGTATTTATACAACAGTTACACAAAAATGTTTAGAAGTGAGTAGTTTTTTCCAGATTTGTGACTCTAATGTAAATCACTTTCACGTATCAGCCCTCAAATATAGTCTCCCATCATGTTTTTGTTATACACTCCTTGTTCAAAGTCCAGTATATCTTGGTGGAAGCACTAGCTTTGCTCCTCTGAGTATGCTCCCATGTTCTCCTTGAATTTATCAAGATGAGCGTCAAGGATATGGACTTTCAGGGACATTGTGCCACCCATTTTGTCGTAGTTCCACATAATTTTCAGCTTTGTGATTGCCCAAGAAGCCCCAAACCACTGTGACAAAGCTGCCCTAAGCTTTTTTTTTCCTTTCCAGTTGAGCTTCTTGGGGAATTCTGTGCACTCCAGGATCTTCTTTATTTGTGGTCCAATGAACAGGCATGCCAATGACATTTTTGAAAAAAAGAGGAAAAGGTATTTAGCCTGGCGCCACAAGCGCCACAGCGCGGTGCAGCCATGCCTCACTAGGGGGTCCTTGGGGCATGCCCCCCCTGAGAAATTTTAAAAAAATGGATGCTATTTGGTGTGATTTGGTGCAATCTGGGACATAATTTCTTTATGTTTTTTGACATTGCAATGTTGGAAAAGTACACAATATATATCATATAAAATAACAAAAGGAAATTAAAAGACTAAATCAAACTAATAAAAACTATAACTTTCATTTACAGTTTTTAGCAGATTGATTTATTCTTTTAATTTGCATTCATTTTTTAGAAGATATATCAAAATATCTAAAATTAACAAATAAAATAAAAAGTAAATAAATGAAATTTAAGATTGTTTATTTGCTATTTATTCAGTTTAATTTTTTTCTAAATCAAAATATATTAGTAATATGAGTTAATAAAGCCAAAATAACTCAGTAAATATTTCAAATACAAATCATTTCATTATTATCCTTTTTGTCATCAATAACATCATCATCATCAACTACTGGTATGCTGCCAATTAAATGTTTTACAGTCATTGCCAATAACTACTTCTCTGCTGCATATATTCCATACAATTTTCAAATCACATAAAATTACTCTTTTGACTAATCATGACTACCTACAGTTCAAATTGTACCTCTCCAGGCAATCTTGTCATTATACGTCTGGTACCTTAATGTCAGTGAATTTTCCATTCTTTCACAAATTGACAATACAAACTAAAACAGCATATGAAGGAAAGCTATGACATTGCTTAAAAATTCAACTACTGATATGGTTCAATATTAAACTACTGATATCAGTGATATGCCTCAGAAATTAAATTTTGTACAGTCACTGACATCAACAACTTCTGCTCTGCTGCATGTATTCCATTAAAATTTCAAATGACTTAAAATTACTCTACATGACTACCTACAGTAAAACTTGTTCATCTATACAATCTTGTCAGTAAATTACTGGTACCTCAATATCAGTATATTTTTCATTATTTCACAATACAAACTGAAACAGCAAATCAAGGAAAGCTTTGACATTGCTTCAAAATAAAATTAATGATATGCTTTAAAATAAACCACTGGCACTGTATGCTGCAGATAATAATAAAATGTTTTTCAGTCACTGATATCAACTTCTGCTCTGCTGCATAAATTACAGTCAAATTTCAAATCACTTAATTTCCTTTAATCAATCTTGGCTACTTTCCTCTTTTTTTGAGACAAGGGTTTCCAGTGCTCTCTTCGAGCTTTTTTCTCTCCTTCTCTGAATGGGCAGCTCTCTGTGCCTCTGCGGCTTTCTGGACTTTTTCTTTAGCCAAGGTGACTGGGCCAGATTTCACAGAACCATAGGCCTCAAGCCTTTCTGCCCTTTTCTTCTGATTTTCCCTCAGATTTGAGGTATACTTTGAAGCTGCTGATCTAATGTCCTTACACATTCTCTTGTCTACAGGATCAAAATGAACATCCTTCCTTTTAAACATTTCAATCGCTTTTGTTTCTTTGGAGCATAGAGAATATTTTATCGTCTGGTATGCACACGATACCAAACCACGAGACCTGCAACGAGACGAAACGAGACTGCCTCCAAGATGGCGGTCAGATTTTTTTTTTTCTGCAATAAACATTGAAAAAATACGATTTCTCCTCAAAAACCACCTACCCGGCCCCCAAATCGCTCATATTTTTTCCTCGAATTTACACGAATCTCGTGGGTGATTGTTGGCCGTTTGAAAACAGCGGAAATCCGCATTTCAGCATGAATGAAGACACCAACTTTGACCTTTGCCTCAGACGGCTTAGGGAAGAAGTTTTGAAGGTACTTGAAGGTTGCAGACTCCTTATCAAGTGCAATGACCGATTGTTTCATAAGACCCAATTTTATGTGAAATGGTGAGAACAACACTTTCTGGAGGTCCACTAGTGGCTTACATTTGACATTGTGCCTCCCCACAAAGAACTCGGTCTGTTGTGGCCAGAGCTTCCTGTTGTAGTGTGCTGAGGTCTCTCTGCTGTCCCAAAGGCAAAGATAATAGGGAAGCTTGGTAAAGTCTTCTTTAAGACTCAACAGGAATGTTACCATTTTGAAGTCTCTGATAACCTCCCAGCCATACTCATCATACTTCAAGGCTTCTAGCAAGATCTTGATGCTGTTGTATTCCTCTCTGAGGTGCACTGAAAGATATTTAAATTTTAAAAGGTCTAAAATTTGTATAAAATAAAATTTTATTATTCAAGCAAGGAAAAACTGTTTGTCTTCTAGTTTTATGGCACTGCTTGCAGGTAAAATGAGGAGCCCAAGATTTGTCTTGATCCAAGACAGGCATGCTGAAATATGCCTTGTAAGCTTCACACATTTTAGAAGATGCTGTCACAGAGTACTTTTTTGCTCTTGTCTTGATAAATTAGCCACATACATAACAGAATGCATCTGGAGAATGCTTGCAGCTTCTTGATGCCATCTCTGATAAAATCAGATAGGTCTATGTGTTCACTTAGGCAGCTAGAACTAAACTTAAGTGGTGAGGCGCTATATATATATTACTATGGAAATTTCTAGAAAATTCTAAAAGGTTCTTGAAAATTCTCGTAAGTTCTAAATCATTCAAGAAAGTTCTTGAAAATTCTTGTAAGATTGAGAAAATTCTCTATCAGCTACTCAGCACTAAATATACCTGGAATGTTCTGGAAAATGGGTAAATTTGAAAATTTCATTACCCAGGTCACAAAAGCAAAGTTTGAAGAGAAAAATAAGTCTTTTTCCATTTACTTTAGGAGTAAGCAATTGTGAAATAACATTTTCTGCCCAGGAACAAGAAAAAGTAAACATTTTGTTACATAGTGTATAATCTTTAAAATTTTCTGAATTTACATTCTTAATTGCTTTTATTTTATTCATAAAAGGTTTATTTGTGATGTTTCGTTTTCCATTTAGCATTATTATTTATCGCAATACGTGTCAATGACCATTCTCAGAATGTTAGCCATCATCAGAATATTGGGACATTTACCTACTACACTAAGCTTGATAAACTGAGACAGCTTGGCTTATGTTTTAAAAAAAATTAATTAAATTTTCTCAAATGCATTTTAAAACATAACTCAGGTTTTGGAACTTAAACTTCATAAAGGCTATTTTGGTTGTAGTAGTGGTTTTTTATTGTATAAGGAATTTTTACATATAGGTAAGAAAAAACTTTCTTCGACGAAATTATTATTTTGTTTACCACAATGAATTTTTTTCATAATTATCTTTGTTAACAAAAATAGAAACTGAAGAAAAAGGAAGAACATTGATGTCAAATGAAGATGCATCCTGATTTGATTTTTTTTGTGTGTGAAATCTTTTAATCTCAAAACTATGTTTTATGGCTTTTTATGTATTGCATCTGGAGCATACTGTTTCAGTAACCAATAGTAATCAGTCATTGTACTGATGTTCCACCTGTCCTGATATTTCTTCCCCATTTTCCTGATGTCTTGATGGAGTCTTTCATTTTGTTCTTCACTGATGGCACTGAGTTTTCAGTATGTGAGTGTAAGAAATGAACTTTCAAGATCATATTTCAGCTTTCCTCATTATCCTATCAAACTGTTCATCTAAAATCAATTTTCTAATCTGAGGCCCAACAAAACTCCCTTCTTTAAGTTTCGTTTTTTGAAGGCCCGGCATTGCCAGGTAGTTAAGGCACTCAACTCATAATCCAAGGGTCTTGGATTTGAATCCCCGTAACACCAAACATGCTCGCCCTTTCAGCTGTGGGGACGTTATAATGTGACAGTCAATCCCACTGTTTGTTGGTAAGAGAGTAGCCCAAGAGTTGGCAATAGGTAGTGATGACTAGCTGCTTTCCCTCTAGTATTACACTACTAAATTAGAGACAGCTAGTGCAGATAGCCCTCATGTAGCTTTATGTGAAATTCAAAGCAAACCAGTTGTTTCTAGAAGAGCTGGGAATTGCCTATATTGGGACTTGAAACAGTTTCCATCTTGGTCTAAGGCCTTGAAAAACTGCTTCATCAAGCCTAGTTTTATGTGAAATGGAGGTAGTAGGACTTTGTGTTATAATGGATTTACTATTGTACATTTCTTTTAGTTATCTACATTTGTTTCAGTGTGATGTCATGTATATCATTAAATGTGTATTGTGCAAACCTTGCCTGCTCTCTAAATTTGTAGACGATTCTCAAGAGCAAGAATTAACAATATTTGGTTTACAAAGATGTCAGCAAGTCTTTGAACATTGATGTTCTATCTTATTTTGTGTAAACCATGTTAGGCCAAACAAGAATAGAGCTAGTTAGCATTCCTTTTAAGTAAAGTGCATCTGTGTATCATCAACATAAAAGTAATTTGTACCTCATGGATCTGGACCATTGATAAAATATTCAGCTCCAGACCAGATAGAAGATGGAGTATTGTTTCTGAATTTTAAAAGTTTTGTGTATAAACAAATATTTTTAATAATAACTTGTAATAACCATTATATAAATTGCATTATTATTTGTATATTAAAATATATTGGGGTCAATAAATAAAATTGTGCATGTTAATTTAATTGGCAAAAACTAAAAATTTAATACTTATCAAAATTCAAGTAACTTATAAATTAAAATTTCCAATTGTTTGAGATCATAATATGTAATGTATGTAACATAATAAACTGGAGACTCATTTGGTTTAAATTATAATACATAACAGTGTCAACCAAATCTTCATGTTTAATGTTTTTTATTTGGTATCTGGCTGACTCTACATGGCCATTGGTTCTTTGTCTAGTGCTAATTTCATGTTCTGCTGTCCCATTTACACAGAAACATATAAACTTTATATAACTGGATTGTTGAACCAACAACAGAGAAAGGACTTTTTTAAATCTCTACAAAGTAGCCTACCACGTTCTTTGTATTTGACATTAATAAGAAACTTTTTAAGATTTTTGTATGTTTCCTTCAAGTAAACTAAATGAGCAATAGGAACAGATGTATATATGTTTCCATTGTGAAGGAGAACACCTTTTAGACTACTTTTGGAGGAATCAGTTTACAATTGCCACTCACTTGGTTTACAGACTGCATCTCCCAGTAGTGTCATTAATTCAGTGATATTGCTCCAGTAAACAAGCAATGATTTCTGTCGTGTTGCTGGAGAAAGTTTTTAACTGGAAGTCTGGACCTCAAAATCTCTAGAGAATCCTTCGGAAAACCCAAATCATTAAGTTGTAGTTCATCAGATGTTTCAGGCTGAAAACAATTTCTATCATCATTTCTATTAACATCAGATTTGGAACTGTATCTATACTCTCCATTGGTGTAGGTTACAGGTGTATCGGGTCTTTGAGCAACAGGTCTTATAGCAGACTGAAGGTTTGGATAAGAAATTTCATTTTTCTTTTTCAAGTGTTGTAGCCTTCTATGTTACATGAGCAAAAATGGCAGTCGTCTCTCTGGTTTCTAGGGTTACACCACACCATATAAATTCGGAAAGGTAAAGACTTTTATTTCTTACCTTTAGTCCACTGTTTCAACTCGTTGATACAAATGGTACAAACTTTGTGCAGAGCCTATGAGAGCCAATTTTTGTTCCAAATTACATGTAATACACTTTTTTAATGAATTTTCTAATGTTTTGCCTTTGTTTCTTTATAACAAATTTACAACAAATATAACAGAATATGTTTGGGTCATTTACAGTGATGAATAAATAATTTTGAAAAGAATAAAATAACGTAAAAGGTGAACACACAAACAAATGCTATCTAGAAATCACATGTTAACCATTTATTTATTAGTTGTATGTTTTTTGTGAGTTCTAAGCCAATCTATAAGACTTTCATGTTGCAGTTAATCTAGAGAAATTCTTAGCTAATGGTTGTCAGTACTTTAAGCGTAAAATTTTTGCCTAATTTCATTGGAAACAATTCATTTTTGTAAAAGTACATGTGATATTTTGTGAAAAGTTTGTATGTGATTGAGAAAAAAATGGATAACATTTTTGGATTCGACTACAGGAATTGCTGTAGAACGTATAAAACTTTAAAGACAATAAAAACCATTGCAGGCCTGTGTAATTAACTAAAATATAAGATATAAAATATAACTTAATATTTAATTATCTATTCAGCTAACATATCAATAAATGAGAAATATTGTTAAGGCACTAGTGCATATACAAACAGCAAAAATGCTCAGAGCATTTGATTGGTTCTCTTTGCAACTCTTTTGCACAAATTTTAAAATAACTGTTGGGAAATTGCATGATGCAAAATAGTGTTTAGTGTGGATATTATTAAGTAATTTGTTTTATGAGTGAATATTTTATGATTATTGAGTTTTGTTTGTAACAAATATTAGAATCAATTATTTAAAAATAAATGTTATGACAAATTTTGTTACATAACTTGGTAAGAATTGTAGTTGTGTTTGTAACTCATTGATGTTGAGATTATAGAATGTCACAGGAAATTTTGTGATGTTGAGGATATAGAGCAGATGATTAAGTAATAAACATAACGGTGTAAGATAAGTGGAAAACAGGAGACAAATACACAAGAGACAAGAAACAAAGTAAAGTTACGAGAAGGAGTTCAACCAAAGAAAAGTTAAGTGCAGATGTAATCATCATGGGAGTGGAAGGCCCAGTGGTTGATATATACACATATTACTGTCAGACTAATGGTGGTGAAAGAAATAATAAGAATGGTTTATTTTATTAATGATATTTCTAAAGTAATCGAACCTGCCACTGTGGATTTTGACAAAAGGTAAATTAGTATTTGGAAGTAGGCCTATATGTGAAAAGCAGACATTTATTAGAAGTAGACCTAAATACAAAAATGTAGCAGAAAAGTTTAAAAGTATAGGATGTAATTGTGGTAATTTTATGAAACATAAGTGAACTATGCTAGTCAGGTAATAGTAATAGAGAAAACCAGTTTGGCTTGTCAACTGAAATTCTAAAGCAATTGAATAGGCCTAAAGAGGACTTTTGAAAAGAACAATATAATGTTTATAATGTGCCTATTTTCATCAACACTGTAAATAATTTGTTGTACATAAGTTTAACTGGTTCTATATATGTTTTTTTAAACAAGTGAAGTGAGTGCTTTTTATTCATTTTTTTAATTTACCATCAACAAATCACAGACACCTACTGTAGAAGAATCGTTAGTCCAAGAACAACACATAATATATATTTATAAATCTTTAAATGATAGAAATATAATTTCAAAGTGTAATCTTTGTATTGGTTACAAACGTCTGGCTCAACCAAGTACAACTGGCTGAGAAATGACAACTGTATGTAGAGAGTGGGCATGGCATATGTCAAGAGTTCCAGGAAATTTGTTTGTCTTTCTTACCAGTGTTCTATAAGGGGCTTGAAAGAATAGTGTAAACAGAGCAATTAACCTAGTTTTTGTCTATTCATGGAATTATAGTGTACAGAAATATCTATTTAAGTTAGAGATAAAAAAAATTAATTTTGTGAACTTCTGCATCACACTGAGGGTTAAGATATTTTTAAGGTTTCTTTTGAAATAAAAGAATTAAAACATATCTAAAATCTTGAACTGATATTTGATTTCAATCTGTGTTAGCTGCAACATATCCCCAGTGGTAGTGGCACATGCCATTCTTCTCTTTATCTTTGTGAAGTTTGCTATGGGTTTCTGATACATGATATCTTTAACATACCCTCATGCTTCTTTACTGTACTGGCATTTGTAATTATGGTGCACTACAGTCATTGAATTGGTCTCTAGGAGTCAAACTATGCATTGAGACTTTTTTTGCATGTTTGCCATTCTACAGAGCAACGCTACTCGCTGGAGTGAAAAAACTGCACAATAATAAAAAACTGTTTGTGTTGAGCTATAAAATGTTTAAAACTTCATGTTTGTACTTTAGTTATTTAATTCTTAAATTTTAAAATAGGAAATATATATATGAAACCTATATATGTAAAAATGGCTTGTTTGCACTGAGAAAACTTTTTATGTAGAGGAGTGAACAATGTTTTGGCCTTCTTTGGTCCTCGTCAGGTTCACAAAGAAAGAAAGAGGTAACTGACAGGAAGCTGACCACATGTTTGAAAGGGGTTGTGTAACTGAGTTTCGGAATGTAGAGGGCGCGCTTAGATGTTTGAATATATAATTTTATATTATTTATTTTTATTATTATTATTTATTATATTATTTTTTAATATAGGTATAAGTGTTCCTTTGTATTGGTTTATTTTAGGCTTAAGTTGTTGTATAAGTAAGGCTTCTTTAATTTTGCATTTGTTTATGTTTGTTTCTTTATTTAGTATTTGAGTGTTTTGTATGGTTTTTTTTAGATTCAAATACAGCTTAGTTACTCAACTTGATGCATTATAATGTAATTTTGTGGTATTGAGATAGTAATTTATGATTTTTTGGTTATTCAAATGTATATATAAAAACTAAAAAAAAATTAATTTTGTTTTATATCCTTCATGAACAAAATTTTTTAGGCTTAGCAATTTGCAAGTACAAAGTTTGTGACAAGAGGAAATAATTGTTTACTTCTTTATTTACTGTTCTACGTTTTAAGAAAATAAGCTTCATAATTTGTTTATAAATATTAATAACTTATATATATATATATATATATATGTGTGTGTGTGTAATGTATAATAATTGAAATGTAACAGTATATTACAAAATACTAATCCAGTAAAACACAGCCAAGACAGGTCACTTTGTAAAGATTTAAAGATCAGTTTTATGCTCTTGGATACAGTAACATGAGTGCATGTGTGCTATGTCATTGTAAATTCTGCATTGTTAGCCAAGCATGGCTGAAAGGTCAAAGTAATAAAAATATATTGCAGTGGGTGCTGTTGACTAGCAAGTCAACTATTAGTCTGACTATTGAACATTAGGAACAGCTATGCATAGGTAGTCTTTTCTGTAGCTTTGTGTGAAATTTTGAAACAAACTATATTAACCCTAGTTCATAAACTTACTGTACTATTGGGCGATGATGCATTTAGACATCACCGTCCTCTTATCACTATGTGCTAAACTTGTATTTAATCAATAAATTGTGAATTCTCACTCTAAACTGAGAAGGTTAATAAGTTTAACTTAACTACAAAAGTTGACCAAGATAAGCCTACTGGTCAGCTGGCACCTATGAGTGGGAAGCCTTCGTGATTAAATGTGTTGGTAAATTTTTCACTCCATTCAAAGATGATGTTCTTGTTTCAGTTTTCACCTCTTGTTCTGCTTTTTCAGTAAGGTATATTCCTAAAGTATAAATGGATTTTGAAAAACCAAATCAGCTAATTTATTGTAGGGTTGGGCATGGCTTATTGGTTAGTATGTTTGGGCTGTTGTTTTGAAGATTCATGATTTGTTATCCATTGACACAAAGATACACTCCTACTTTGGGGCTGTGGGTATTCTGTTAGAGAGATGGGCATGTTCTTCTGTTCAGTTAGACAAAGGTAAGCTAGCAGTTAATGTTGAGTACTGTTAATTTATTGCCTTCCCTTTGTCAGTTAAAAATTAGGGACACCAATGCACAGAATCCCTTTTGTAGCTTTACATGAAAATTTTAAACTAACAACTTATTGAATAATTTGAGGAACCAAATTGTACTTTTACTCATATCTGTTAAATGTTGTTTATTCTTTGATGTTTTCTAATAGATCTCCTGTGGTCATCGATGTCCACTGCTTTGTCATCAAGGGGAATGTCCTAGTTCAACAAACTGTAAAAAGAAGGTTACTGTTCGCTGTCAGTGTAAACGACAAAAGCAGGAATTCCACTGTACAGTGAAACAAAGTGGGGAAGCTGTGGTTCTTTGTGATGACTTGTGTGCAGAAGTAAAAGAGAAAGAAGAGAGAGAAAAGTTAGCCCTCGAACAGAAGATGAAGGAAGAGGAACAGAAACACCAGCAGAAAGAATTGGAAGAACTTCAGCGGAAATTTGAAGTGAAAAGAAGGAAACACAGGAAGTTTCAAAAAGATGTAACCTCAGAAGATACTAGGAGACCGGTTTACCAATGGATGATAGCAGTTTGTCTCTCTGGTATTGCAATGAGTATCTTTCTATACTGCTGTTTATTGAAAGACTAGAGGATTAGTAATGGTATACACAGTACCTTATTGGTGCTAATGTCTTTGCTCACAATTATATATTGATTTCACTACAAAGTGAGGTTTCCATTTAGTTTTACTACTAAAACAAAAATTGTCCCCTGTCTGTACTATTTCTGTACTTGCACGTAAACATGAATATATCCTTATTCATTGCTCTAGATGAGTTATTTCGACATAACAAATATTTTACTTCTCAAAGTAAATTGAAAATAAAAATTCAGTACTTAAAAAGATTATTTATTTTTAGGTATTAGTGGCTTTTTTGTTGCCCAACACCTGAAGTTCTGGGTGTTGCTTTGCTGTTTTTCTTGAACATTTGATCTTTTTATTTTGATATTAATGTTCTATTTAAATGTCAACTGAAACAATTACAGGTTATATCTTAATACAGTAAGTGCTTGGTTGGTGTCGATTAGTAAAACTAGACTGCTACTAGTTTCATTTCAACAGTAACACAAAATTACAGGTGATTCCTGTGTAATTCATTTCCGACTTTTGCTTTTTTCTCACTAAACTTGCTCGTTCTTTCAGTCAAGAAAAAATACCATGCCACAGAATCTGTGAATGATGTAACAGCCTTATCGTCTACTTTGTCTGAAGTAGACTATAGTGTGTTTTACCAAATTGCATATCTTTAATACTGCTTAGAAGAGAGAAACCAAAAGGTAAAGTAGACCCACATGTGGTGGTAGACTGCAAAAATTTGTACGATTTGATATGGAGGACTTTACAACATATCTCACTAATTTCTGTTATATCTCATCATCATAGATATGATGATCTATGCTTTGTGATTATTTCCTTTAAACTAGCAAATAATATACACATGTATATGAAGGATACATGAACAGGCAAAAATAGTTTGGGTATTTTTGTTTCTAATGCAATTTTTGTGTAAAACAAATGCATAATTACATGGATGTGCATTGTAGCTTGAGCATTGCTTACATATGTGTGTGTGTGTATATGTATTGCAGTTGCTTATCACAGATTTAGAAAGTAATATATCTCTTATATGCTATGGTTTTAATGGAGTACCAACAGTGGGAGTATTTTTTTTATTGGTGAAAATACTTAAGGTAGTTTCTTTATGTGCGAGTGTGTATTTTTAAGTTAATGAACAGAAACTGAAGTGTTTTCCTGAACCATTGTGATCAGCTGGTGTAATGTTACCATTTATGATTTTGTGAAAGTTTTCTGATTTAAAAAATAGTTTCACCAAGACCTACGTAGTTTTCAATGCACTGTTGGAATGTTTTTAATGTGGGGTTTATCAGTTTGTTGGCAGAAATAATACAGTGTTACTGTTCATTGTGCTTGTATCAGTAAGTTTTGAACTTATTTCCTTGTATCAGATACTCAGAGCTATATTTTGTGAGTGGGAACACTGACAAAAATACAAGTTGGGTGTTGATCAGAGGCTAGTGAACTGTGGATGTACAAGAGCAGGTTGTATCATTGTTCTTAAGAGTATATGTATTTTCTAAACTTCCACCAATATTTTGAGCAATGTATTACACTTCACTTCGATCCTGATTCTCAGAAGATAAGTTTCAGAGAACGTATCAAAACCTTTGTTTACAATTTTTGTTGTGAGAGGTAAATCCTTTGGCACTATCAAATAAGGTTTATCTGTTCTATCATTGTGGAATTAGAGTTTTTCAGGCTACTGGGTAGGTGTTCTGTAAGACATTGTTTGGGGCACTAATGAACTGTAACAATGAGGTATATTTTCTTCTTCTCGGGTAGAAACAAATTTGTTTATCTTTCTGAAGAGTAACATTAAAGCATGTTTCATCACATCCCTCCATCAAGGTATTGAAAACAGGTACACTTTGAAGGCACTGATGTTGACATCATCAATGTAGTTTGTAGCCCAAAAATGTAACTTTGCTTAAGAGACTACAACTTGGGGACACTCCCACTACATATAAGCTTTGAAGCCATTTTGATTGAATTGGTTATTGATTGCAGGTATTGTTAGATCAAGGAGTTCAACAAAATAGATATGTTTTTTGTAATCTTCTAATTTGCCAATCTCGAATCCAACAGAAGCACATTTCTTTTTAAGTAGAGTTGGTTCTGAGATGGATGTTTGCTGTACTTTTTACTTTTCAGTAGAATGACTTTATAAAAGGTATTAAAGGATTCATTGTTCTCTGTCTTCTATTGAACCATCATTACTAGATCACCAAAATGTTCTCTATTCATGGCTATCGTTTGCAAAGGTTTGGTCATTCACTCAAGTTTAGGCAAAAGAAAAACTGTTAATTTGAGCTTTACACCTAATAATCTGACTCCTCTTGTTAAGATAGTTAACATTCTTGAATCAGGCATACAAATCTTTTTTGTTTCTGATGACAATTGGTACGTTTCTTTTTTGTGAAGTCTGGAAATTTATATCCATTAAATATGCAGTCTGAAATATAAGCTTGGGTTGTATCTTAATTTCTTACCGATGCAGTGCTGCCCTCTTTTGTTTTAAATACAACTCTTAATGTTTTACAAAAAAGAAGAAATTTAAAATAAAATTTATAAACTCATCCACCCCAACGTTGTGTTCTCTGTTCAGTTCTGTTTGGCTCAATGAAATCATCTCTGTTTGAGGCATTAACAGCTTCTGGTAAATTGAATTAGACAGGGAGAAAGAGACATTTAATATATCTGATGCTAAGATTATTAAGGTAAATAAATAACTGTGGCCATGCAATAAACTGTATTCATGACAACATATTTTAAAAAAGAAAAGTGAACTTTAGCTAATGGTTGATTTAAATATCAACAATGGCATTAACAACAAATAAACTTCTCATATCACATTAAAAGGATGTAGTTTATAGACTTATTTTATCATTTGGAAATGTTTATGCCTAAACAGAAATTACAGTAGTTCAATAAACTGTTTAAAAATGTCAGACACCTTAAACAACATAACATTGATCATAATACCTTACTGCAATTGGACTTGTCAACATTAATCACGTGTGCAAGAAGAAAAATGTATAGTCACTGGCTGACAAACAAACACATGTATGTGGTGCGTGCATATATTTGTATATTTACACATTTAAATGTTATGTAAATACATTCTGTCATGTGCAGAAATAAAGCTGGTCCAAAGATTTCTTCTAATAAACATACAGTTAATTTCTGTCATGTCTGTTAGTGGTAAAATTTGTTCTCATGGTATATTGCACACATCTTCTGTAACTGATGTTATTCAGACAGAAATAAATTTGTAAGACAAAATGTAAAGATGTTATATGGATGTTTTCTCAGTTATTTGATTAGAATTTGGTTTCTGGATTTTTTTTTTTTTTTGCTTTCATTCTTACAGTGGAACTTTTTTGACAGATTTCTGTCATGTTTTCCATTGTGGAAACAATTTTATCTGCCACCTTTCTTGTCCCATCTTTAATACCAGAACTTCTACCTTTCTTAAGTTATGTGCTGAAGGAAAGTAGTTGTCACATTCATATTGTTGAAGGTTTTCAGCATTTGAAACTACAAAGTGCACCAATGAAGAATTAATTAGGTCGTTTTTGCTTGTTGAAATTTTTTTGTATATAAAATTACACATAAGGTATATTTATGCAGCACAGCTGGGAAGATTTTTAAAGTAATATTGTTAAAACAATTTATATAATGCTTTAATAAACGGAAAAGGCAGTTAAACCTGGTTACTTGTATTGTGTAATTTAACATTGTTAAACTGACTGAGGACCGTTTCCAGTATTTAGGTCAGTGTTATATTGTTTCTTTCAGTAACACTTTTAATAATGTACACACAAATTATCCTGAGTTTGGAGTATCTCAAAGTACATTACTTTAACATTATCAAAAATAACTTTGACCACATCAGGACTTTTCAGGATCTTTTTTAAATACGGAGAAGACTTGTTATCACAACAAAATGGGGAAAAAACCAGAATTTTCTTTGGCACTATTGCTACATGCCCATTACTGTTCTCAGTGGAAACTGATCATGAGTGTCTGTCCAAGTAAACACGTGCATTTTGTACTAAATTTTCAGAAATTTACCTGAATAACAATGTTTTATTTCCATGTTATGAAAGGTTAACATCCGTAGTGTGGAATTGATGTTGTCAATCTTAGATTTATTATTAGATAACTTCTATTAAAAAACAAACAAACTTGATAACATGAAATTGATGTTTATTTTGATGTGTTCATTTTTTTATGTAAATCAGATATCTGATGATCCTTCATGTGGTCTATAGAATGAAAAGGCAGCCTGGCAACAGTTCTCTGAAGGGGCTGTTTCCTGGACATCAGTATTGTCTGGTTATTTGATAAGATATAATGCATTTTTCAAGGGTATCCCTATACTCCCATTGACCACTTCCCTCTTTTACTATTTTAACAATATCAGTTCAGCAAAAAGGATCATACGTTGTGGTCCATGTAATGTGTAGCATTGAATGTATCATTTCTACAAGTGTGCAGGTCCATACATCTTTCAAAGTGTATTAAACACAAAACTACACAATGGGCTATCTGTGTTGTGTCTGTAGCAGATATTGAAACCAGGTTTTTAATGTTGCGAGCCTTTGGCCTCACAACTGAGATGAGGGGGCAAATTTTTGCCGTTATCACACATACTGACACGTTATGTTCCTGTATGAAAATGGAGTATACTCTTGTTATCTGGTTGCATGAAGTGTTAAGTCATCTCGCGGCAACAGCATGAGCGCGAGTTGGGTGCTGTTGAGCACCCTGACACTGTGCAAAAAGTACACCTACCAACCCCTGACCACCTTGAAAAGTTTGGACATGTTCTTGATATTCTTATAGATGAGTTTTCTGTCTTGCAGGGAAGAGCATACTTGCCACTGGGTGTTCAGCACACAGGTTAAATTTGTGAAGTGTTTTTGTTTGGTTGTAGCTGTGAACATCTGATTCAGTCTGTAAGTAAGCACACGAAAATTGTGACACCTCAAAATAACAACAGTTTTCAGCTTGTGATGCAGACATTTTTCAGTGACATCTGAGAGTACTTCTGTTAATTCACAAGATCGACCGAACTTTTATCCGTTTTCTCTGAACATGAAACATCTTTGGAGACATGGAACACTTCTGAGTTGAGTGATTCTCTCCAAGTTTAAGCACTGATTTCAAATTAAGATCACATGGCTGAGCAGTAGATGCCTAATTTGCATAACAATAAACTAGGATGGTAGTTATAAATGCTTTATAACTAAGATTGTCTTGCCATAACTTTATTATTACGTTCCAGTTATTATTAATTTTGTATAATGTATTTTCATTCCACATAATGACTGTTTCTGTGACAATACGAGGCTACCTGTGCCAACCTAATAATTCCAGTTTTTCTTAGCTTATTAGTAAAATACCAATTTTTAAACCTGTGTATTAAACATATTTAAATGTTATATGTATGTGCATAGCTTAGATATGTTTAATATCATATTCAAAACAAATGTGAATTATCTTTTGTTTCAAACTTGTGTGTTTTGTTCGTTTGGAAAAATTTACATACAAAAAGTAATTAGCAATTCCCTTTATTCCTTCTATAAATATCTTACATATATATTATTATCAAGTTTGTTACTGAAGGCTTTGGAAGTATGAAAGGAGTAACAAAATGTTTCTCCTACACAATTTTAGTCTTGCATCGCAGCACTGAATTCTTAACACCTCCTTTACATGAAAATTGTTATAGACTCACCGTGATGGTTAAATTAATATACTGTTATAAATTCAAATTTCATTTTGTAAACTAGTCCTTGAAATAAATTGGGAATTTGGTACAGTATTGTCCAGTTGTCCATTTATTGTAATACTTATGAAGATTGAACTAACCTGATGTATGTAGTGGACCATATAATGTAATGTTAAGAGCAATGTAATTTATATGGAAATTAACATTTTAAAATAACGACCTGTTTAATAATTTAATAGACTAATTGCAATGGAGAAAGAAAAATACTGAAATGGTATCTTTCTACAGTCACAAAGAATGGATGTAAACCTATCCCACTGACAGGAAGTTCTAACCAGTACATCTTATAACACATGATTGTTTGTTTATCTTTAAGATGTTTTCTTTATATATGACATTGTAATCCTGAAACTATAAAACGTTTACTTCATTGACCTTAAATATCTAAATATCTCGGTTAGGACAAGTATAGAACACAATCCATACTAACACAGTTTGAGATACAGATAGGTATAGCAGTGAGAAACTAATTATATTCAGACAGCTTTATTTTTTTAAATATAAAATGTAAACAACTACTACTGAAAAAAAACTTTACAACCAACTCTGTTTCTGTAGAAACATTATTTGTATAAATAAATATGTTTAAGGAGTGTTAACGGCTTAACTGTATGAAAATACCAATAGTAATTTGTATCATTAACTTATACTTAAGATTATTTTGAAACTTCTATGACTTAAAATAATGAATATATTACATACAAAGACTATTTATATAGTATAAAACAATTGAAATGTCAGTACAGGTTTCAGTTTTGTTTTATTGTGTTTATATTATGTAATTAAAGTGTTCATAGTCTTCCAACCCTGTCGAGGAATTAGGCGGAGCTCTGAACCATGCTTGAGGAAGATGTCTCCTGCAGTACATATTAAAGTAAACTGAGTTCACTAAACAGTACCAGTTATTTACAGAAAATGCACTAAATACACATGACAGTGATATAGTATTTTTGTACATAAATTGTTTAAATGCCAAATAAAAAATATATTGCAATTAATTCAAAGAAGAAACAACAAGGGTTTTTTTAACAAATGTCTAACACAAGAAAATAACCACCGAAAAGCTTCATATATTGCTTTAAACATTAACCTAATTCTAAAATTGATAAATGAATAATAACATAGCATTTATTAGAAATGAAAATGCTTTATTGAGACATGATTTTTGATTGACTCGCATTACATTTTAAACAGAGAATAAGTATTCTTTAAAGAAATGTTACTAATGTAATACAATTTAAAACCTCTGAATAAACGAATTACTGCATTTGAAATAGACTTTTATAACCTATTTCTACTGATCATTTATGATGAGTTAGTCACAGCCTGCTAACAAGTTGCACTGATCATGACTTCTTTACATATTTCATGACACCACCAAGTGTAAAATAATCTTTGAAATATCAAAGAAAGCATGCATATCAAGCATTTGAATTTTTTTAGGTCAGTTACATTGAAAAAAAAATGTTTAAAATGGTACAGGTTCTGAAATATATTTAATTTTTCACTTCATTGAAAGTTTCATACTCAAATCGTTGTAAACAACTTAAGTATTTTAATACATTTTCTTAAAACAATAATACTATCACTTTAAACCTGAAAAGCAATATTTTTAAAACTTATATCGAGTATGTTCATATCCCTATATCTTAAATTATAATAGTAGCATCCACAAAATGTCCCTTGTTGCAAGGAAAACACCTGGGAAAAGGTTTGGTCAGTTGGAATGATGGAGTATTAATGTAGTGTACTGCTTTACTTGGGTCAAAATTGTTGATACCAAATGGGTCTGCATCACTGTAATAACAAAAGAGCCTGCCTCTATGTGATTACCATGGCTCCAAAAGGAAAGAATCTAGAGACCCAAAACTTTGAAACTATACTAAGGACATGCACTTGGGTATTATTCTTTAGATTTTACTAAATACTTTTAGCCAATTTTTTTTTGCCCTTAAGCCCCATATTTCTGCTTCCTGAAGGTCTAAAGAACAGTATCATTTTATTTTGCCCAATTCTCACTTACTGAATTAACAGTATTGTAGGGTTAACAGTATTGTAGGGGTTTTCTACTGTTGAAAAAGAATTAAATGTGCCAGAAATGAACATATTTTACCAAAAAATGGACAAAATTCAATGAAGCCAAATGTTTCTTAATGTCAAAGGTGATAGAGAGAAACAAAAGCACCAGGAACCATGGAACTGACCTAGATAGATAAACATTGGGAAACAACATGAAACAAAATGGTTAAAGAATATTGACACACACAAAAATTTCATCCAAACACTAGAAGAAAAATACTAATCCGAGAATTAAAAGAAACTGAATTGAACTAACTTTGAGAAATGGCAACAAACAATGGGAAGAAAAACATGAATCAGAGAATGAAAATTATTGAAAACACAAGGGAAAAAAAAGAAATCTAGGTTAAATTAAACCTTTTTTCTTTTAAAAAAAGTTTAAATCAGTTCGAGGTGGTAATAGACAAATCAATTAAAAGTACTGGCACACTGGAGTAGCTATAGAGGTAATTAGAATAATGAGATGACTAACTGGTACTTTGAGACCTCTGTGAATCATGAGAGGACCTTGGGAATCCCACAGTAGAGCATGGGTATTTTATGCTAGATGTTCTCAATAAAGCAGAGAAGACAGCTTATATTAGATTGATTATTAGAAGACTATGGCTATCTTCTAACAAGACAAAATAAGGAAACAGAGTAACATCTCCTAAAATGGAGGGAAACTGGTCATCCTATTTAAACCTACTTGTACTAGTTAATATATCGTCCACTTTGGTACGAGTTTCCTTATGAATTTTACTAACACAAGACCTCAATGTAAAAGCTCACAAACTGTTGTTTTCTCTTCACCAATAATACTTGGTTGCTCAACATAGATCCCAATACACTTGTGCTATTTATAAACACTAAGTTGTTAAACCACAGAAAATGACAGGAAATATGTTATCAGACCAAGAGTTAAAAAACAACAAAGTTGTGCATGCAAAAGAATGTTTAGTTATTTTATCAGATATATTTTTTTAGTTATCTAATTTATTAGTCGTGAAAACAAAACGGTTCAAATACCTTTTCCTAGTTGTGGAAAAGGACTAAACTCGTAACTGACCAATTAGTTCTCAATAATGGTGGTTTTGTCAACATTTTGAAATTTTACTTTACCTTAAAAGGTGGTTTTTCTCACCAACTATGGGTTTCTTCATCTGATCAAACACTATGTTGGAGCAAACTAAGACCTTTTTGAAGGTAATGTCGTTTACAAGAAACGTCCATACGTGGCATTTGTTTCTGTGACACCATTCATGTGACAATGATAATGATTTTTTGATACAAGAAAATGACTTTTTCTAGAAACACTTTTGAAAACAACTAAAGAAATACTGCTCCATTTTGAACATTTTACTACCTATAAAGTACCCTTTAATATGGGAAGATTGTGTACTGTATTTTCTCCATTAGGTCACATTTTTTACATTTATAACAATTAACTAAACAATCATAAATTATGTTTTTACATACGATATACATAATGAAGATAAATGTACGTAAACCATGTTTACCATGTACATTTCTGTGAAATTCTGATAATAGGAGGGTTGTGACCACGAAAACTGAAGCTAAACTATTACTGAAATAATGTCTCATTTATAATTCCTTCCCTCCTTATCTTCTTTCCCTAAACAGTTACAAAGAAAAGAGATAACAGGAAACTAGTTACTTCATTATCTAAGGCTTAGCCTACAAAGTGGCAAGCCGTAACTTGGAGAAACGCTCGACTAGCAAGCAAACTGGTAAGCCATCATTTGGAGAAATACTTGATAACCTTGATTTCCTTACAAATCCACTTCCTGACAGGATTATGGCTCAGTAAGTATTTTCTAAACTTTTCTAGGATTTTTAAAAGTTTAAGCAAACACTCTTTCCTAAGCCTTTTGGTTATTACTTTCAGAATAATACATATCAATGAACATACTATTATTTCAGAATTAATCAAAGTTAATACAAAATTTTTTTGTTTCCCACTGTTTTTAATAAATATTTCCAAATTTTAAGGTATAAAAAAATCACTGTGCATGATCCTGTACCACATAATTTTGTTTTTCTGTTGCTTTAGTGAATACTGAAGAAAAGATAAACTGACTGCTCACAAGTCTGTATTATTAACAAAAGTCATAACATGGATGAAATTTATGTAGAAATAAATAAGTGAGAGATGTTCCAAATTAACAACTGAGAGTATGCCCAAAACTACTTGAAAGTGAATTTATTATCAGTGCTGGTGAAACTATATTTCTGCTAACCCTAATTTATGCTTGATAACGCAATGTTGATACACATAATTTAGTTTTCAACTTAAAGTGTGTACAATTTTTTAAATAAATGCTGGTCACCATTTTTTGTAACAAGTAAATGTCAAGATATACTTGCCTGCACTCTGAGATGGATTAATTCCAATTCCATCATCTGTAATAATAGCGCTTGTAGCTGGAGGTACTTTGAACTGTCAAATTCAAACAAGAAAACAGAAAAATTGTTAATTACAAGAAGCTAAATTTTTAAACCTTATTTTAACTAGTATATGTATATGCTGTAATAATTAGATTCATCTACTTATGATCTTTTAAGATACTGATTTGTTAAGATATAACTGCTTTTAATGTGTTTTACCTGAAAATCCTCCAAATTAAAAGACTGTAGTTGCTTAGAATAACAATGTGATTTTTTATTTTTTTTTAGAAAAAATAAAACACTAATTGTAATAAATTGAAAATGCAACTATATTAATTATTTATTTTGAGGAAATAATCACTAGCTGGTGTAAATAATTTGTAAAAAGTAAATGAATAGTGAAGCATAATTTTATAAATAACTTATTATCTAATTTCAGTATTATTTTTCTCTAACCTAAAGTTAAGTACAGAAAATCAAAAGGAAGGACAGTATTAAAAACAGCAAATCCACACCTTTGATTAATTATATCAGTTTACTATAACCTAAAAAAGAAGCTGAAACAAAAACAAAATGCTGTACTAATTAAAAAGATCCCAGGTACAAGCAATAATGTGGGATATAAAGTGTACCCTAGATTTCAGAGGTAACTGAAGAAATAGGATCCACATTGCAGTGGGGATACACCATCTATCAGTCTTAACATCCAATTGCCAGTCTCACATAAGAAATAAAAGAGTAGTAATAGATACAGAGATAGAAATTAGGAGAGTGAAATGTGGGGGCTGAAGTCCACAACATCCCACATCTATATCACCCTTCACTACTTGCAAACAGTTGTGGGAAAGTGACTACTCTCCACAGTAAAGAAGAAAAACATCAATTGAAAAATAGAAATAGGAGTAAGAAAAATAAGGTACTACCATTTCGAAATAAGTTGAAAACTTACCTCTTGAAGATAGCATTCCTGCTCCCATTATGGTAGAAAGGCACTAATTAGCAGCCCAGTAAACGAATTATACTAGTAAGAAGAGTCCCATACAGTTATCTAAACAAACTAGTATAGCACCCAACCACCACCCATTTATTAAGTTTACCATGACTATCATGCTCTGAACAAGCCTTTATATGCAGCAAGGTGTACACCTGCATAAAGTAATGCCAAGTTGTTAAATGACTTTATTCATAACTAGAAAGTTATTAGAAATTTTTAGTAAAATTTTTCTAATTTTTATTTCTTTATATTTATTCAATACATTGTTATATTTGTCACAGAATAGTTTAATAATTTTATTTAAAATTTCTTTGTTAAATCCAGTAACTGTTAATTTTTATATCAGTATTTAAACATTACTGATAAAATATTGTAACTTATCACAAATTTTACAGTATCTGAATAATTGTGAAGTTATAATACTTATAACAGAAGGGTATGGTACATTATTATTAAAAGAGGTAAACCATAAATTGGAAAGGCAGAATATTTTCTTTTATCAAAAATACTTACTTTGATATCTTCATCCACTATTTTAATTTCTAAGTCTAAATAAATGTACGTGTACTTCTGTATTAGATATTGAAGTATTTTCACTGTTTAATTCTACTGGATATATAGTATCGATAACATTTCTGTATTAGATATTGAAGTATTTTCACATTTTAATTCTACTGGATATATAGTATTGATAACATTATTTATTTCAGGATTATTTATACTAATTAAATCATTTATATGTCTGCAAATTTAGGTAAAAATATCTGAATTTGTACAACTTTCAATAAATCAATTTTCATAATAATAAAAGATATAAATTTGCTATACAGGGTAGAATATTTGAATTTGTGTAAAAGCCTGTCAAAAAATGACAGGAAACCACTGTTGAACAATGAACAAAAATTATATAATTTAACCCAAACTAATTCATCTATGATCCTAAAATGCACCTGAGACTCACTCATTTAATCACCATATTTTTAGTAAAAACTATGCACTCTGAAAGAAATTTAAATAATATTCTTGAGAATTTACTATATTCAGGAAATAGAAAAACAAAGTGCAGATATTCCAACAAATTTTAAACTCTTTTGACTGTACAAAAGATAAAATGATATTTGGTAGTATTAAACAGTTTCTTTATGTTTTAAGGCCAAAATACTAAAAGAATATTTATTAATTAAAGTTTACTCATCACTCAAAACATTTTCAAACACTGACTCTATAACATTAGTAATAGTAGGCCTAATACACAAATGTAACATGAGGTTTAGCTGAAACACTGCTTGGCTACAACTCAGTGTTACAAAATTTCTGAAATAAACTATTTTACTGTTATACCACAAAACAAGGAAAACGAACCTTTCTAATAAATCAACATGAATACCGTAGTTGGATTAAGAACAATCAAGTGACAGTTGTGTTGCTAAGTAATGATGTATATTGTTGTGTTACCAAAGAGGAGGACAAAGGTATTCTTGACACTGTGGCAAAAGGAACGAGCCCTTTATAATTAGTGATAACACCGAACTTCTAATAACTTAGGAGTTAAAATAATGAACATTTAATAGCATACCAACCACACTAAATCCATAATAACAAGTGCCAATGAGGCCTTTTACCCAATATAAGAGCTCATTAGGCTGGTTGATATATGAAAGACACAGTAGTGGTTAAGATACTATTCACAGCATTAATTTCACAAACAACAACTGTTTTGGTATGAACTAGAATAAGTAACTGTACTGTACTTATTTATGTCACTTACAAAGCAGAATTATGGTACGAATTATTAATTTATTTTTGACATTGGTTTAAAGACATATTTTGAATTAAGTAAAATTTACGTAAGCTTTGATCAATAAGACAAAGATAAAAAAATATCACTTACTTCTTCTGCAGCAAACTTTAACACTGCTGTAAATGGGGTGTTTTCAGGAACACTTAATCTATAGGGAACGAATTGTTCACATATGCATATATGAAAATATACATGTATAGAAAATTAAGGGGGTTAAAGAACTATGCTTAAAATAACAAAATATACTAAAAACTAAAAAAGTAGTGCCTAGCTTATTAAAACTACCAACCCTGAACAATTTTCAATCTATTAAAAATAAGAAAATGAAGAACCAGTAACAGTTTTAAAGACAAACCACTAAATTAGGTAAACTTAAAAATCTTTTTTTTTTCATTAGTGCAAAATTAACAAATATAATGAATGGAACACAAAACAAAGAAAATTAACTTCATAAATTATTTTATAATTTAAAATATTTAAGAACTAACTGTACTGTATTTATATACAAGTGTGATTAAAAAAAAAGCCAGATATAGAGAACTATTTCATAATTTTGTTTTATCACTTAAATATCACCTTGTTTGTGTGTTAAGTGCCTATAGCAATTTGAATCAAGTTGCTGAAAGCAAGAGAAATATAGCAAACAATACCAACAAATGCTGGTTGTCCTTCTATATGAAGAAAACATATTACACATATGTTTAAACTTATTCAGTTTGAATCAGTATTTACCAAGTAGAAATAACAAACAAAAGCTTGTTAGATTTTTTTGTATTATAAACCAATAAACAACTTGTGTTAAACTACATTATTTTCCCCTGCTTTTCAAACAATATTATAAAAGTTCCAGCTTACAAAGTGAAAGCTTACAAAATAAACAAAAAACGTATGTATTTAATGTCCCAGCAAGTGAGTGTATTACAAACCGATTATTTGGGATCATTTGTCTAATATCAAATATTACACTAGTGCGCAAACTACTGCTTTATATTCTTGCTTCTTACTTCACGATTTTATTTAATTAATTTTCATCTTCATAAACATTAGTTTTTATTCACTATCTGATCTCTTTATGTTACTTAACACTTTTGCTAAACAGTAACGTGTTTAATACTAATAGTAATAGCATCAACTGACACATTCTCTACTTTTCTATTAGTACTATCTTTTTATAACTTAACTACCTTACCAGGGAGATTCTTGGTACTAACATAATAGTGTTAATAGTACTACTAATCCTGCATTATTATTAATTTCATTAATACATAAACAATACCATAGGTGTTTATTCTACGAACTTACACCTTGTAAGGAAGCTTCGGATCCGACGTCAAAGTTATCTTGAACGTTACTTTTGACCTATATTAAAAAGGATTTTACAAAAAAATTAATATTATTAAAAAAATCGAAGAATAATTGTTTACAACACATTTTAGTAAAGTAAAAACATATGTCTAAAATACGTTACATGCTTAATCAAGCTGGTGTTTCTACCAGTCAATATAACCAACGTGGAAATTAATAGCGCTACCTAGAAACTAATAAAACGTTATAGCAACTATAAAAAAATGTCTTACATATTCTAGAATTTATACATAATATCAGATCATCCCTTAAGTAGTGTTCGATTTTAAGTTCAGGAAAAAGAGAAAGAACTTCTAACGCTTTTAATGTTATTTGATCAACAACGTCTGTTCCATTATTATTGATTACTTCCTGCCAACAATTTACAAGCTTCTGAATGCCACTTCTATAAATTTCTGGGGATTTGGAGGAAAAGAATGTAGAGAGGGTAGTTTTTACATCTTCATGCGTTTCAAGCACTTTTCCATCAAAATTGTTCTGCAAACTTCCGAATAGATGATAATCAGATGGGGCAAGGTCTAGAGAATGAGGAAGATGTGGAAGTTTTTCCTAGTCTCGCTCTTCAATCTTTACATATGTGATCCTTGCTGTATGGAGCCGTGCATTATTCTGGTGTAACACAACATCTTTACGATTGATCAAGGCAGGCCTCTTTTCTTTTAGTGCAACATTCAAGCACTGTAACTGTGGACAATAGAAATCTGATGTAATTGTTACATTGAGTGGCAGCAACTCAAAGTGAATCGCACCAACAATATTCTACCAAATGCTTAACAAGACTGTCCTAGGGTTGAGGTCCATTTTGGGCTGTGCTTTAGCCAGTTTACCTGCACTGAGCCATTGTCTGCAGCGCTTAACATTTTTATAAAATATCCATTTTTCATCTCCGGTCACTAACCTGTCCATAAAGGTGAGTTACGTTCACAAGAGTACAGAGAAGTGCAAATGTCTATTCTTGCTCTAAGGATGACTTTTGTCAAATCACAGGGGACCCACTTTCCAAGTTTTGATATTTTTTCAAGCTTTTGTAAATGACGGTGAACTGTTGAATTAAGTTTCGGTGCTAGTTCTTTAACTGTTATAGCACAATCTTCATCAAGTGCAGCTACAAGAAAGTCATCATTTAACTCAACAGGACGACATGAACGTGGCGCATCACTTAAGCTGTAATCATCTGACCTGAACTTCTGAAACCACATTTGACATTATCTTTTATCAAGAGACTCCACACCATAGACACCTTGAATGTTTCGTGTAGTTTCTGCTTTTTAAAACTCATAAAGCACTATATGCCTAATGTGCTCCTCAGACACATCTATCTCCATAAGGGTTTATTTGATTAATGATCTTAAAAAGTGGAGTTTGATTAGTTTCTTTTATTTTTCTGAATATTTTTATACACGTCCTACTATATAGTTTAGTCATTAAAGCATTCAAACAAAAGCAGAAATGATGATGCACTTTCTATATTAAATTTTCGGACATTATTTATGGGATGGCCTGATAATTGAAGAGCAAATTTACCGTTTAGAAGCAATTCGATTTTGACCATCATTTCATGCATTGCAAATAAATGATAGAATAATTAAGCATTATAAAAACATCGTCTAATTAAAATCAGTACATTAAAATAAAATATTTTAACTCAATTGAACAAAAGCATAACAAAATAAAAATAAATGCACAGACATAAATACAGAAGAATGTTCATTATAATAACTACGCACACACAGACATATACTAACACAAAGAACAAAGAATGAATAAAAAAACGAAATAATTCACAATGCATATTTACAAAATGAACACTACTTTCCTAATGATGAAACTCTGGGGTAAGTACTTTACATGACCTTTTTGATTATGATGGATTTCTGGCTTGATACACGTCTGCTTCACTGGTCAAGTATTTGGAAGGCTGTTCATTAACTGACCTTCTCCAGTGGCCATTGTTTCCAGATAAGGAAGTGTCTTCTCATAGTTGTATTCCCTCATACTGATGGTCTGTCATGCAACGCACGGAGAATGCTTCAGGAAAATATTTGCCAACAAGAACTAGAAAGCTACTGACTGAAGTGCTTCAGAAAACAGTTCAGATTTTCATTCAATTCATTTTTAAATACTGGGGATGAAACATACTTTACTTCACTCCCAAAGACCAGTAATGCTGACCAAATCTTCTTTCTTGCAGCTTCTTTCCCATTACTTGGCTCAGATGCCACCAATGTCATGAGTGCTTCAAAGTCGATGTTTTTAAGGACCCCAGCACCTGGGAATCCATCTTCCAGGAGAGTAGACTGATAAGTTACTCTCAACAATTTGCCCCACAACTCTGTGCTACTTCAGATTTCTTTGTGATTCATAATTATCCTGGTAACAAGGATAATTAGCAAGTTGTTCATGGTTTAGTCTTTTCCTGTTGGTGCCAACTGTATCATATGCCAGAGAAACTTCATTAACTGGTAGAATTCGTCCATCAACAATACATTTAGTCCTTCTTGATCAAAGCTTTGAGTCTTCAACTTTGGCTTGCAACAGAATTGTAGAAATCTCTTTACATGGTCTCAGACTCACCAGCTGTCACGATGCGTAATACAACATGAAAGTAATGCATTTAATTCAGTGACAAACCCAATGTGTATACTTTCTGGACACTGGTGGTCATCTGCTACTTGACTTGTGAAATGGTCAACAGATTGTCTTCCCTCGAGATTACTTTCCATCAATTAATCCATTTAAGATCATATGTAGTCAGGTTTAAATTTAAGGTTTCTAAGTCAACGGAAAATCTCGATTTTAACCGCAGCAACTAGAGCTACCACATTACTGGGCATTCTCACTCAATAAAGGGGATTTGTATGCTCTAGAAATCATCTGCTGTGAAAATGGAAAACGTTGTTCTTATTGATATTGCACATTGTGCAGCGTGACAATAATATTTCCAACTCGTAGAGAAAGTATCACATCTAGAAAGCAACAATAGATTAAATTTAGCTGAAACAGTCACCTTCATTGGTTTTCTTAAAGTATTATGCGAAAACTGCAAAAAATTAGAATAAAACAAAATTGTAAAATTTGTATATCAAAATGAGAAAGTAGAAAATGGTTGATCTGCCCGCATACCAAAATACTACAGACATATCAACCTTTTATCATGTAAAAGCGAAGCGCACCAGATTGAAGTCACGTGTTGGTAGTTACCATTCAGTCAATCAGAAAGTGTCACATCTGTATAAAGTCTATAAAAATACATGTAGTGAGAGTATGTTTAGTAGTAAGAGTGTGATAAATTTGTGGTATTCAGAACCGAAATGCTGTAAGACAAGCGCGTAGAAATCGAAGCTGGCATACGAGAAACTTTGGCAAAGCTGTTTAGCTCAAAAGTTGTATGCAAGAACTCTAAAGAGAATATGTGAAATTGGCAGTGTTAATCATAAAATTGGTTAAGGTACAAAACAGAAGCTCTAAACATTTAGTTTAAGTATCTCAGTTACATCCTACATTAAAATGATAATGATTGAGCACATATCTTGCAAACGACCTTGCTCTAAATACAGGTGTAAATGTAATCCTTAGAATAATGAGTCACATTAATATTAAGTGACTTCGGTGGATTTATTGCTACTCAAAAACTGTCACTAAGAAGAGGACAAAATATTAAAATGGGCATCAGATTTCTTTATGAATTATTCAATGACAATAAATAGCAGTTTGTTCAAGGATGGAGAGTAGAATGGTTTGTTTGTTCGTTTCTGAATTTCACGCAAAGCTACACGAGGACTATCTGCGCTAACCGTCCGTAATTTAGCAGTGTAAGACTAGAGGGAAGGCAGCTAGTCATCACTACTCACCGCCAAGTCTTGGACTACTCTTTTACCAACGAATAGTGAGATTAACCGTCACTTTATAACGCCCCCACGGTTGAAAGGACGAGAATGTTTGGTGCGACGAGGATTCGTACCTGCGACCCTCGGATTGCGAGTTAAGCACCCTAACCACATGGCCATGTCGGGTCTGAGTAGAATGCTATCATAGTCAATGTACAGCATCTATATTAAAGAATGTTAGCGGATTAACACTTGTGATCTTCACAAAACTGGTAGCAACCCTGTTGCAGACTCTAATCCATTATGTCATTCTTCCAAAAACAGTTTATTGGGCAGCGACTCATTTTCAAGCAAAATTGCCCCCCAGAAATGTGGTGAAACGTAAGTTTGACAGAAAAGAGACCAATGTAAGACAAACAATAATGACTTGACTTGTACAAAGCCCCAGTATTAAGATTTTATGAGATTTGTATGAGCTTCTGTGAAAACAGAAAAGCTTAAATAGCAACCAGACAATTTGGTTGAAGTGTAGTGGGAAGAAATACAGGATATCTGAAACACAAAGCACAATTTTTTATTGACAAACTGTATTATAACCGGAAAACAACTTGTTCTATGTAAGTTGGAGGGCTGCCAAGTAATAATAATACACTGTGTAACTTCATTGCTTTTCTTATTATCAATAATGAACTCCTATTCTAAATTCCGTTATCCACTTTTTGTGACTTATGTATGTGTGTCAGCTGCGTATAATTTTTATTGATATACATAAGTGTTTGCAGAAAGGTACTTAACCCTACTTTTAATTAGAGTTGAGCTCGGTTGAGTACTAGATGACGATATGAGGAGTCGTGCTAACAAATGAACCCCACACATGAAGGCCGTCTGCCTCTCAAGAGGTTTGTTTGTTTTTTGAATTTCGCACAAAGCTACTCGAGGGCTATCTGTGCTAGCCGTCCCTAATTTAGCAGTGTAAGGCTAGAGGGAAGGCAGCTAGTCGTCACCACCCACCGCCAACTCTTGGGCTACTCTTTTTTACCAACAAATAGTGAGATTGACCATCACATTATAACGCCCCCACAACTGAAAGGGCGAGGATGTTTGGCGCAACGGGGATGCGTACCCGCGACCCTTAGATTACGAGTCGCACGCCTTAACACGCTTGGACATATTCTCAAGAGGTAGAAGGAATCTCCTTCACTGATGTCATCAAGGTTCAGGCTGCACGTTCTTCTGATTCGTCCTCTTGGTACTTCCTAACTTTCTTTAGCAGCAGCCTCGATCAATCTAACTATTGATAAAGACATTTTAGTTATAACTTTTGCCTCATAATTTTTCCAATCTTAACGTACTACTATTTTAAGAGGGAAAAACAAAAATGACATTTTAATATAATGTAAGATAAAATATTTTACGCTGACTAGTTTCAGTACAGCCAACTACCATAGTTTTTAATTAGGTGCTGAAAGACGTTTTTTTATGTTTCACCATCTGGTCATTTCTATATCTTTGTTTACACTGGTTTCTACAGATTCCAGTGGCACGAGTCATTTATTCCATATAGGAAATGAGCTGTGCGTTTAAGATCCGGAGGTAACCAGTTATTTTGGTGAGATTATGGTAACCAGTCGCTTGAAATAGCTCACAAAATGTTTATCTTTTACTGTGTCATAAAATACTATTTTTGTTTTTTCGTCTTAACTTCTGCATTGTTGCAGAGAAGGTCGATATCCTGCCGGTAAATTTGATATATAAAAAATATTTCCTTGTTTTATTTTTACACATGCATGGCCTAGTATACATATTTAAATGATTGTCTTATTATAGATACTTTGATTTCTGACTTCCACTTGGAAACCAACTGTTGTGCGTTTTGGACAACAGTGTCTAAAAATCAGCCGCAGCTGCAACGACACTTCTGTTTGGTGTCAATAAATATTAATGGTATAATACAAGTTTTCTAATTGTCTTCTATTCTGTATATTAGATTGAGTATGATTAATTCTCTTTCAAGACATTTCTTAAAGGAATTCGAAATTTATTGTTTACTCATTTATTTATTTTTTAAAATACACAACACAATTATCCTGAGATTTTAAATATGAAACCATAATGTTTGGTTTTCCGTTAATTTCTCGTCGCAAATGTTTCATTAATAACATATTTTTAATTATTTACTGACAAAATTGTTTTCAGAGGGAAAAGAAAAATATTTGTTTTGTTTTTTTTAATTTCGTGCAAAGGTACACGAGGGCTATCTGCGCTAGCCGTACCTAATTTAGAAGTGTAGTATTAAAGGAAAGAGAGCTAGTTATCACTACCCACCGCCAACTCCTGGGCTACTCTTTTAACAACTAATAGTGAGATTGACCGTGACATTATAACGCCCCCACGGTTGAAAGGGCGAGCATGTTTGGTGCGACTGGGATTCGAGCCCTCGGATTACGAGTCGAACGCCTTAACCCACCTGGCCACGCCGGGCCAAGGAAATGAAAACAATCATTCTTTTTTGGCATGGTGTCTTCTCTCTTTACTGCGACTACATCGAAATAAAATAATCAAATACAGAAATAGAAACGCTTCCGGTGTTTCATTGGTATATTTTAATTCGTATTTTGTAGTTATGACAGAGCAACTAAGCGTA
>NC_134827.1:96095009-96149149 GCF_004210375.1 Tachypleus tridentatus | reverse complement strand
ATATCTACCGCCAATTCTTTGACTATTGAAAAGTTGGATTGATTGTCACATCAGAGAGGATGAGCATGTTCGGTAACTGGATTCGAACTCGCGACACACATACATGAGTCAAATGCCCTGAATATCAGCCCTGCTAGTCCCTTCGACCATGAGCGTTCACAGAAATTTTTCCGTGGGAAGAGGGAAAGTCTGAATTAAAGGTGGATATTAAGGTATGAGTGTGTGTATTTCTGTGTGTACACGTACATAAAGAACCAAATACGTTTCTCGTTTTCCAGGGGGAGAAAGTACTGCGTTCCCCCTCTCCCGCTGTGGATTTCTATACCTTTGAGTAAGAAAAATAAAATATATTTTTGTTATGTGAATTTGGTTTGAATTTTGCGCAAAACTACACGAGGATTATCTGTGTTAACCATCCCCAATTTTGCAGTGAAAGACTAGATGGAAGACATCTAGACGTTACCACCCACTGCCAACTGCTGGGCTGCTCTTTTATCAACAAATAGTGGGATTAACTGTCGCCTTATAACGCTTCTGCAGCTGAAGGGATAAGTGTGTTTAATGGGACGGGAATTCTACCCTGCAACCCTCAGTTGCGAGTCAGATGCCTTAACCACCAAGAATTAATGTTATGAACTAAGCCTTTCCATTGGGAAACAATCAGTAGTAACAATACAGGGAAATCATTAATGACGTTTGAAGGAATATTTCCTTGTGTATTTCGTCCACTCTATCACTTCTTTCACTTCCAGTAATATGCAATTCTCTTCATAATCAACGACACAGAAACCTACGCTACTTTATCCCTAATCACTATATATTCTCGTTATCAGATGATTGTTCGTTTTCGCATCTCGTGCTGCAGTGCCGTCTGTCAGCAAATCGCGGCGCTGACATGGAAATTAAGGATTACGGCATGCGGAAAACGAAGCGATAAGACGGATAACTACAAAAATGCGAATTTCGACAAACGCATAAACTGAGCGAATCAAAGCCATGCGGAAAACAGAGAAGTTGAAGATTACACGATAATTCGGGAAACCTGAGTGGAATAGTCCCTACTGTTACGAATGTGTGTCATTCGAACTCCCCAGATCTGCGTGTGGAGCTTGACCGCAACTGTTATAGCTAGCTTACGATCTCGAAGTGCGTAGGAAGGTTTGTTCGTGGCAACGGGAAGCGAACCACAAACCCTATGATTTATAGTCCGGGTACGTTAAATCTAGGCTACGCCCAACTCTGCTGACTCACACAGCTAAAAACCGGGTTTCGATACACATGGTAAACAGAACACAGATAGTCCATTGTGTAGCTTTGTGCTTAATTCTAAACAAACAAACAAACAAACAAACCGACCCAAAAATTTATGTAATTATTTATTACTTTGATATATATAAAATTTCTCCTAATATGGGAAATGACTAACGTTAGTCCCCCAGTGGCTCAGCGGTATGCCCGCGGACTTACAACGCTAAACCCGGGTTTCGATACCCGTGGTGGGCAGAGCACAGATAGCCCATTGTGTAGCTCTGTGCTTAATTCAAAACTACTGCGACTAACATCAACTATCCTTTTAATTTATAACAGTTTTAATAGGCTGTGGTAAGGGCAGTGAAGGAGCCGACTTATATCAATGTACATATTTCAGAAAACATGTTACCACAGTAAATTAAGATGCAGAAGGCATGATAAAGATATTACACAACGATATCAACGACGTATCACCTTAAAAATGCCTGTATTTTTTTTTATTACGATCTTTAAACGTTTGCAAGTGTTTCTAACAGTAGTTCTTCTAGTAGAACAGCGACATGTCTGGGGACCTACAACGCTAGAAACCGGTTTTCGATACCCGTGGTAGGCAGAGCACAGACAGCCCATTTTGTAGCTTTGTGCTTGAAACACGAAAATAAGCTTTTAACAGAGAGTCTGACTCCAGAACGACGTTTCGTCATACTTATTTTCGTCTTCTGTAGGTGACTTGGAAAATTCATGATTGAAGTGCGTTAAGCAGCAGTTCAGAGTTTGTTCTTTTTTCTAGGACTTGTAATTGGTACACATTTTACTGTTTGCTTTTAAAAGCATGTATTCAGACACACGTAGTTTCAAATACTGCCAAACAAATTATTCGTTAAAAAATAAATTGTTCCCCAGTGGGTAAGGACAAGTTTATGTATTCTTACAATGCTAAAGTCATGGGTTTCACTCCCACAGGTGGACAAAGCGTAGGTATTCCATTGTTTAACTTTGCACTAAGAAACGAATAACCAGATTAAGTATTACCTACCAGGCGCTGCTTAAAATATTTTTGAAAGAAAACCTTAAGAACAAAATTTATGGTTTTGTTCTGAGATAATAAATATTGGATTATTGTTATGTTTATGTTTTAAGATTTGGCTTATGGGTCGTTCGGAATTTGTATTTTTTTACGATCGCGAAGCGCGTAGGAAGGTTTGTTCGTGGCAACGAGAAGCGAACCATAAACCCTATGATTTATAGCTGTCCCTAATTTTGAGTTATTAACCAGAGGAAACGAAGCTAGTCAACAGGACTGTACCACCCATCGTCTACACCAAGGTACTGACTTTCGCTCTTATAATGCATATATGGCACAAAATGTGTTTATGTTGGGGGGGGATATATTTTGTGGTATTGCGTGGATTCGAGGCTTGCTCGCTAGCTCTGAAATTCAGAGCTCTACAAAAGGACCAGCCCATGTCCTTTGAAGAACTAATTTTTTATTCTTTGAGAAAAATTACTTTAAATGATGTAAGGACAAGAAAAGCTACCACGTGAAATTCAAGAAGATTTTATTTCCAATATCAGAGTAGTTTTAACTCAGAAACCAAGAGCCTTTTTTCTCTAACTGATCATCAGTGAGTTAGCCACATTTGTTTCGGTTACTATACTGTTCTTACACGTTGTAGGCCTAGGCCTAATTTATAAGTTTTCTTCTTTTTTGCAGTCGGAAGAGAATAAAATGATAAGAGTAGTGATTTTGTAACGAGACTATCCGGTTGCACTTATTGAAACCATCAACATGACTGATTGGTTTGGGTTCTTTTGAATTTCGCGCAAAGCTACACGAGGGCTATCTGCGCTAGCCGTCCCTAATTTAGCAGTGTAAGACTAGAGGGAAGGCAGTCAGTCATAACCAACCACTGTCAACTTATGGGCTACTCTTTTACCAACGAATAGTGGGATTGACCGTCACATTATAACTCCTTCACGGCTAAAAGGGACGAGTATGGTTGGTGTAATGGGGATTCGAACTCGTGACCCTCAGGTTACGAGTCGAACTCCTTAACCACCTGGCCATGCCGGGCCGACATGATTGAAATTGGAATCTTATGCCTATGTGTTGGAAATGGTTTATAAGATATAAAACCAGAAGTTCGTGATTATCCTCACCAACACATGTGTAAGGAAAGCGAAGGAACACTTTGTTTTTTTAATTTCGCGCAAAGTTATACGAAGCCTATCTCCATTAGCCGTCTCTAATTTAGTAGTGTAAGACTAGAGTGAAAGCAGCCATCTCCACACACCGCCAACTCTTAGGCTAATCTGACGAAGAGTGTGATTGAACGTCACATAATAAGGCCACCACTGCTGAAAGGGCGAGCATGTTTGGTTGGACTATGATTCGAATCCGCGACCCTCAGGTTACGAGTCAATCACCCTAACCACTAGCTTTATGTCTGGACCTTTCACTTGGTATCACAACCTGCTAACTAATTAGGCCAGGACTTTTCCCATAGACGTGATACTTGAAGCACAATGGAGTACAAAGTAAGCTTATACCGTTGAAGCAGTGAAGGGAACTATGTTTGTTAAAAATTGGTAGGTATTTCCAGATAGGGTATCTATCTTCCATCCTTGGTTATTTGGGAACGGGATAGAAAAGACATTTTAAAGTTGATTAATTTCACAATACAAGACAATAGGACCTCGGCATGGCCAAATGGTTATGGCATTTGATTCGTAATCTGAGGGTCGCGGGTTCGCATCCCCGTCGCGCCAAACATGCTCGCCCTTTCAGCCGTGAGGTCATTATAATGTGACGGTCAATTCCACTATTCGTTGGTAAAAGAGTAGCCCAAGAGTTGGCGGTGGTGGTGATGACTAGCTGCCTTCCCTTTAGTCTTACACTGCTAAATCAGGAACGGCTAGCGCATGTGGGCCTCGTTTAGCTTTGCGCAAAATTCAAAAACAAACAAACAAACAAGACAATAGGTGAGTAGCAAATCGTGTCTGAGCGGAGCAGTTAAATGTTATGTTTTTGGTTCATACATGATTGAAATGATTGAGGGTTATCTTAAATGTAAGAATCTGTAAGACCATGTATAATGAGTGACGTTGTAGGTAGATGAGATTTAGTAAGTGGTTTTCATTTTTGTTTTTTCACGCAGAATAGAACAGCCCCTTTTAGACATGGCGTGTTTTTTTTTCTTATAGTTTATCCCCATCTTCAGAAACTTTTTTCCTCGTTATCTTTTCAACCACTTTGCTATTTTTGGGTCTTGAGAGTTTGGATTGGTGATGTGCACAGTAGATGTGCCAAGAGTTTTCAAGTCTCGTGTTCTGCACACGTGTCCTTGCACACGTGTCCTGGCCTGCTTACCTCCAGAACTTCTACCACATTTAGTATCTCAGTTTCTGGATTAGATTTTTTTTATTTATTACAGAATGCCCCAAAATTCATCTTCATCAACGCTTGCTTCGGTGTTTAAATTACTGTTTTAAATTTTAGCGAAGCTGATTGATACGTCGAAATTAAAAATATTTGGTTTCGTTCATAAAGTAGTATCGAAGAGTTGAAAATGTGAATAATACATGCGAATATGTGTATATAATCTTGAGACAACAAGGGACCTGTTGTTCCATCTAATGCGTCCTGTCCGCTATACTAAACTCAAAAATAAAAATGAAAAAACCCATTGCAGCCCTTATCATTTAGGTATTTCTCAAACCTTTTATTAAACTTCCAAGCCAGGCATGGCCACGTGGTTAAGGCACTAGACTCGTAATCCGTGGGTTCGAATCCCCGTCACACCAAACATGTTTGCCCTTTCAGCCGCGGGAACGTTATAATGTGACGGTAAATCTGGCTTTTCGTTGGTAAAAGAGTAGCCCAAGAGTTGGCGGTGGGTGGTGATGACGAGCTGTCCTCCCTCTAGCTTTACACTGCTAAATTAGGGACGGCTAGCACCGAGAGCCTTTGTATAGCTTTGCCTTAACCACTTGGCCATATGCCGGACCAAATGTTTTGGAATCAAAGAAACGAATTTTCTTTTGCTTGCTTGAATACTATCTATTAAAGAAATATGTTTGTAGTTCTTACTTACTGTTTTGGACGACTTCAGAGTTTACTTAAATGTTTTAAACATTGCTTCTTTGTTTGAAAACAGCACTTGTAAAATAGTTCAAAATACTTTGTTTTTAATTCACGATTTTGTGTAGATTATAAGTTATTGGAAAGATCAACTTATGTAAAAGTTATTTCAGTTGTGTGAATCGGTATCAATATCTATCTACTTTTCTAAACGAAAAAGATTAATTGAACTCTATGTAGGTCGATTTACGAATACTGGTAGAATGTTGTGTCGGTGCGGATGGCGTCGTGGAGCCAAAGGACACTTGTTTAGCACCAATATCTTTCGATTCACAACGAATTCTTCACTATTGACTAGAGCAATGCCATTATGGAGACATAATGAATGGATATATTTGTCATGGCCCTTTCTTTGGAAGGAAGGATGTTTTTATCACGATTGATAAACAGTATGGAGCCAATGGAAACAACGTGGAAACTGTGATGTCGAAATAATCATAGGTTTTAAGTTGAAAGGTTAAACACAGTTGGCAAGGAAGAAAGTATTTCCGAGGACATCTTAATTATAAAGTATGAGTACATGGGGTGTGAAGCAAACACATCTGTTTAAATGATAAGTGTAAGCAAATCATAAGTGTAAACGCTCTAAATATCAATAGACCTGACTGCATCTCGTGGTCTGCACTTTAAAGCTGTGAATGTATTATAAGAGTAACAATCAAATTTCGTTAATCGGTTACAAAACAAAATGTCCGAAGAGTTAAGGCTTCTCCTTCTCTCTAGTCTATCAAATCTATTAAATTCAAAGGTTGAGGATGGTTACGAGCGAGTAGATGTGTAACTTGACGCGGAAATTCCAAAACAAACAAACGAACAACATATCATTAAATTTCGAACCATCCAATAAATTATGTGAGTCTTGTGATGAGAAATTCGCGACATTGGTGTCTTACCACGTTATTCAGGCTTGTGTTAATTTGCTCAAATCCCTAAACGACCTGACGCTGAAATACGCTCACAAGATAGAAACCCCTACATTCATTGTGGGTTTGTGTTAAGATACACTCCTGCACTTGCTTTTGGAGACGTCACTAAATAGGTAAATAAACCCTAGCATTACTCAGTGCACTTCTAGAATAGCTTTAGATTAACTCGTCACCATAGGTTCCTTGTAAGTTATTATAACAGTAGTAAAATAAGCAGGTTATATATTAGAGGAAATTTTAAGCTCAAGGGTGCGCAGTGGGCTATCTAGGCTGTGATCATTGCAAGGATCGAACTTTGAATTTGTACACTATAAGCCCTCGAGCTTACTAGGCTGAGGAAAGGGCGAAACTTTTTTAAGTACTCTAAAAGATGCTATAATTATATGCCTTTTACAGTTTCGATCCAGTAGTTACGTGGGTGCTGAATGAGACTCGTAAATTTTCAAAAATATAAATTTCATAAAATAAGGACACACTCAGTGGAAATGCTCAAAATGCACACGAGGAGCTTAAATGTTATGTTATACATTAGAATGTCTAATCATTTTAGTTTCCATCATCCAATTTAAGCCCTGAGATTTGCATAGTAATAGGACCGCCATGGCCACATGGTTAAGACACTCGACTCGTAATCTGAGGGTCGTGGGTTCGAATCACCTCCACACCAATCATGCTCGCCCTTTCATCCGTGGAGGCGTTCTAATGTGACGGTTAAATTCACTAATTTTTGATAAAAGAGTAGCCCAAGAGTTGGCGATGGGTAACTAGCTGTTTTCCTCCAGTCTTACGCTGTTAAATTAGGGACAGCTGGTGCAGATAACCCTTGTGTAGCTTTGCACGAACTCAAAACAAACAAACAACACACATAATGAGCAGCTCTTTTGGGAGTGATTTGTATCAAAAATAGAAACTGATCCGAAATGTGTTTTTTGTTGTTGTTTTTCGCGTTATCTGATTTTAATTTCATAACAGACTAATTAATAGAATCTACTGAAATAATATACGGAGCAACACGACGTTCATCACATTTTAGACCTAAAAATGCACAACACGTTTCATACAGAAACTTGTTGTGGCTTCCATTAAAGGAGTTGTAAAAGTGTTTTACGTGTAACGTTGATGTTTAACACCTTACAATATCAGTGGTGTTTCGTGTGCCTAAACTTCAGAAACTTTGAGAGAGAGTTGGCGACCCGTGGGCTAAAGGACACGTGTAGGAATTTTGGTATGGCCGTGGGATGTCTGGAGGACTTTCTCCTGTTTCCTGGTTATATTGTACGGGAGCTGCGTTAAACATAATTCTTGTTTGTTTGAATTTCGCACAAAGCTACACGAATGGTATCTGGAGCCGCCCTCAGTTTACACCAGAGGGAAGGCAGCTAGTCAACACCACACACACACACACTATCAACATTTGGGCTTCTGCAATAAAGCAAAGCTGTACTTTATCGGGGATCGAACCTCGAACTTTCGGGTTGTCCCCACGTCCATTATACAGCGAGCATTACTTGAAATGTCTTATGAAACCAGCTGTAATGAAGAATTGACATGGGCTTATCCAACTAATGACTTTTGTGAAGTTTAACGTGAGGTCGTGTGTCCATTTGGTTTTAGTGACCAGGACCTCTGATGGAAAATTGTGAAGTACGGAAATAACAACGAGAAGGAACGAGATTGTTGTTTAGGGTTATAATTTGTGGATATCAATATTTCATTTATTTCACTGCACGTGGATGGGCACTCCGGTGCTAACCCGTAAGCCTAAGGGCTTATAATGCCAAAAATTAAGGTTTCGATAACCACGATTGGCAAAGCATAAATAGCTCATGGACGTCATTTTAATAACTGATCGAAAAGAAAATTAATAAGAAATTATTCAAAAATACGTTCATTAAGTTATCGGAATTATAACTTTAGGTGATTTTTACCAAAATGTGTCGGATTAAATAATCAACGTCATAACTCTGCGAGTTGTTAGTACTGTCATGAAGCGCTAAGCTACATTATTAGCTATCTGTGCTGTTCTGCCCACCACAGGAACTACGCGATGATAGAATTAATGAAAAACTCCTAACCTCATAAAGTGTGTAAGTTATTGCACGGTTATATTCGATTTAAACATGATACATTACCACGCAGGTAGAACTCCAATGACATTGGGTTTTGAAAACTGTGGGAACTGAGACATATCCATCAATGGACTACAGACCGGAGCGTAACAGTGGGTAAGGAATCCCACAATCACATCATTATTCTAACTTATTGAGTACTTAGGAGAAGAAACACCAGTTACGTATAAAGTAATGTTTCGTGGAAAAGTTGGCTCACTTACAATCATGTTTTCGTTGTTGTTGCTTTTTCAAATGTATTCGTATTGAAAGAGTTTGGTTTGAATTTCGCGCAAAGCTACACGAGGGTATCTGCGTTAGCCGTCTCTAATTTAGTAGTGTTAAGACTAGAAGGAAGGCAGCTAGTCATCACCACCCACCGCCAACTCTTGGGCTAGATACTCTTTTACCAACTAATAGTGGGATTGATCGTAACATTATAACGTCCCCAAGGCTGAAAGGGCGGGAATGTTTGGTGCGACGGGGATTCGAACCCGCAACTCTCAGATTACGAGTCGAGGGCCTTAACCACCTGGTTATGCCGGGCCTAAGAATATAGTGGTGATGGCTGAAATACTCTTGAAGACTGGATTTGAATTGTAAAAAAAAAAAAAAAAAAAGTATTAGTAATCTTTTTATTGTTGTTGTATTGTTCATTGAACATTTATTGTTGTTGTTGTATTGTTCATTGAACACAGTAAAAACCTTTCTATAGTATGTTTCAAAGCAAAGCCATATTTTGCTATGTTCTGCGTCTACCGTAGAGGAATCGAATCCCGGATTTTAGCGTTGCAAATCTGTAGACGCTCCAATGTTCCATCTTGGCTCGACTCCTACAGAATAACGTTGAAAAATCCCAATCTTAGAAATTAAAGCAAGAAACTCGATCTAAAACGTCTCGAAATCTCATCGGCGATGATCCGAACAAACAAATTTTCAAATATCGTACAACGCAAGTCGCGATCAGCGCTTTAAAACTTGTTTCTGGGGCATCTATCATTGCTAGGAATAAACCAGCTCAATCCTTTAAAGTTTTCATTGTGTTTCAACTACAAGATATTCCTTATAGCAATAAGTGTTTACTCCATTTTGGCCAAGGTCACCAAGCTCGGCCCGTATTTTTTTAAAGAGAGGAGGACGCCCACAGTTTAACAACAAAGTAACAAACAACCCATTTCTGAAGGTCACACTCAAGTTCATACGATCCTAAAGTCGAGTACTGAGGCGACAATGTTTGTATCTAAATACGGCAAGACTGTATAGTATTACCTTAGTGCAGAAATAATAACTGAATCGAACAAGTTGAATTCTCGAACATGTTCCTTTTCAAAAAATTAAACCCAAACTAGCCAAACAGCAGTTTGCTGTGATCTTTTGTTCCAACGCCATAAACTGGGCTAAGCACTTTTTTTGAGGTTAAAAAATTGTTAAAATGGGATGGAAAGATGCATGGTTTACGAAACTCGCCACAAAAATTAAGTGAACTCGCTTGCATGTGTATTATGCACGATGGTCAACCATGGAAATCAACATCTCGTACAAAGGTTTGTCGTGGTTTTCGCAGCATCTTTGGGTTGTCAGCGGAACGCACTGCATTTTGTGTGAACGTTCATTAAGTTGGTTGTAAATTGTAAACTAGTATCTGTACGAAAATATACGATGTCAGTAATGGCTTTTGCATTCAACTTGCATAATTATTGTCTCTCTCTTGTTACGTCATTAGTGCTAACTTCTGGAGAGCAGCCAATCAGTGAATTAGACTTCAGTGTTTCTCTGGGCTATTTAAAAGATTTAGTAACTCTGGTATGCAACCTGCACGCTAGTTTGATCGACGAGTCAAGAATGCCCCCCGCTGTACTGCATCGTAGAAGGTGACCTCGTTGAACGTAATAATTGTGAACCCTAGTTAGTTAGAGCCTGTTGGTAGGTCCTACCCAAGAGCAGATTAGAATACCGTGTGGGCAGTAGTAAACCCACGCGTGGACTCGTTCTGAGGCACTTAGTGTTTTTATGAACTAAGTTCTCCAGTTGACACTTTAAACACCATATTCCTGTTCCAGGCCTGAGAATTGTCCGTCGGATAATAAAGCGAAACCACCCCACGAAGAATGTTTGTTTATTAGGTTTATAACCTTTTCCATAGAAAAACTATGACTTGTAACTTTAACCTTCATAGGGAAAATAGTTCCTCTTTAGTTCTGAACTTTAACCCTTTGAAGTGAATGCCGGTCTGTGTTTTTTTATATGCGTATGTGTTATTGCTAACGAGTGTTCATAGCATGTTACGGGACAAGCATCAATTTATCAGTATAAGACTCCCTTCTTTTTTTATAACTCACGTGAGACACGAGACATTGTGGTTATAGTCGCAGTGGATGACAGTTTCATGGCAAATATAGATCTGTGGTTTGGGATGGGCAGAAAAATTCTGAAAAATTTATAAGTGGGTTGTTTATAGGCGAGACTTCCCAGACATGCGCAGAAAGAAAAGTTGTGACACTTTCTATTTTCTTCACTAATTACACCAAACAAATGTAATCGTAAACGATAATATATTCATTCTAAAACACTCTTGAGTTAACAAATGTTAACATACAGTTATAATTGTCATTTGTGCTAAAATTTTCTAATTTGCTTTACAGGTGTGCGACTAACTCTGTAAAACCCAAAAGGGCTTTACAAAATTAATTAGATAACTAAAGAGCCACATTTGTTCCCGGATGGTATGTTGCGAAAACAAACCAATCCCCAACTATTCCTAACTTCTTTCTCTTAATTACTGACCTTTGAATGGTTATTCTAACTATGAACCTGATGAAATAAACTTGTCTTTATACACCATATCTTTTGTGAGTCACATGATGAACTAAACTTGGCTTCAGACACCTTACCTTGTGTCAGTCACCTGATGAACCAAACTTGGCTTTAGACACCATACCTTATGTCAGTCACCTAAAGAACTTGGCTTGAACACCATACCTTATACCAGTCACCTAAAGAACTTTGCATGAACATCATATTTTGTCGGTAACATGAATAACTAAAACGGACCATATGTCATCAGGAATCTGATGAACCAAACCCGACTTGAAACACCACACTTCGTCAGTCATTTTAGGAATCAAACTTGCCTTAACTCCATACATTGTCATTCAAGTACCAACTGTATGTTTGTCATCTTGGCGATAAGCTACTAAGATAATATGAAAAGGTCTGTCCTTGTTCTTAGCCTAAGATCTTCATAAGCAGTTTTTATTTGTTGTTGAGTGAGCCAAGAGCAATGCACATGGGTTATTCATGCTGCATCCATTAAATATATCGAAACCCGATATTTAACCCCATAAGCCTCAGCCACTGGAGCCTCGAAGTAATAACAGCCTTACCAATGCAAAAGCAAACCAACCTCTTATAACGGAGGTTCTGCAAATGATTACTCGTGTTTGTTCTGTATTTTTTTTCAACCGCGGCATAGCGGCTCACAGAACGGCTCTGAGTTTGTTTGCTTCTTTCAAGTACAAACTTTTAGCTCATAATTCCGCGGTGTCTTCACCGATTTGAGATCTTATTACAGTTGCGTATTCGGGAGATCAAACCTTTTCGATTGATATATTTGGCTATGTCAAGGGTTTCATACATAAATTTACTCTAATCTTACACAAAAGAACTTTTAATTTAATGGTAGGCAGGTAGAGAAACTGATGAATAAAAAAACTGAATCTGGTATACGTGGGTCCCAAGCATGGTATCGTTGGTGCACAAAAATATTGATAATAAAGTGGAAAAAGAATGGTCTCGTTTATTAATTTACTCTGATAGTGACAAAGATAATTTCAAATGCTGTGACTACTGAGAATTCCCTCTTGTTTTGTTTTTAGTTTTGTTACAACTGCTATAAAAGTTGTTTTTTTTTTGTCTTCGTAGCAGTAGTTTAATGTATTTTTGAAATGAAAACAAAACTTGCAACATTCCTAAAATAAAACAAAATTACAAACCAGTGATACGATAATGGTTAATTTAGGGTTAACCCCAGCATACACAACATGTGTTTTAGAAACAATTTTCCTGATGTTTTCTACTGATGTCATCTATTCACTAACAAAGAGGGTGTTTTTATGACATTTGTAGCTCTTTCCCCATTAGATGGATCTAAAACATTCTAGGCTCGATATGGCCAGGCGGTTAGTGCGCTCGACTCGTAATCTGAGGGTCGCAAGTTTAGAGAGAAGACCATGGAAGTAGTAGCTTGACTTTATCCAAAGTCAAGAACACAATTCTCACCAAATATCAGCTGAACATAGCTCTATTCGAGGTGAATAACACATTTTCCATCAACATTTAGCTGGGCATAGCTCTACTCAAGGTCAATAACACATTTCAAAATCGGCCCGGACAGCTAGCACAGATAGCCCTCGTGTAGCTTTGCGCGAAGTTTAAAGCAGACAAACAATTTTCTCTGAAATATGTACAATTGAGATTAGAAATGTGTTTGTTTAACTATAACAAATATCATGTATATTTTCTCTATGGATTCAGACTTCTGGAACACCGTTTTATGGGTTCAGACTTCTGGAACACCATCTTGTAGCCCTAATTTTTATTCCTCTTTTTTTCTCTCTCTTTCTGAGCTTTTATCGTCCTTGTTTCTGCAACCCTTCTAGTAAATGTCTGTGAAAAAGGGATACGATAGGACGCAGACACATATGTCATCAAGATATACAAATTAACATGCTCATACTGAGTTTCATATGTGTAGGTCTAACCATTTTGTAGTTTTAGGAGGTCTAATTGAATTGTCTCTAAACCAGGGGCGTAGATCCTGGGGGGGGGGATGGAGGGTATACATCCTCCCCTTCATTTTAGGTGGGGGGGTATGGTGCATACAATCATCCCCCCTACAGTTTGGTCTGTTGAATTGTTTTATTGCATCACAGGCCTACAAATTGTGTGCTTGTTCTTTTGATTCTCGTGTTCTTACCAATCGAATTACATAATTAGGCCTAGATGTAGGCTTTTTCAGTAGCCGAAATGTACATCTTTAACATAGACGTGCTTCTAAGCTTTTCGATCTAAGCGATAGTTCGTAAGTATCAGTTAATAGGCCTAAGTATACATGCAAGTATCGTGGCAACAAGATTACTCTGTGACTACATGTTTACTTTCAGGTTCACGTAATCAGAGATTACCAATTTGCAAATTGAACAGTCCACGTAAGTGGTTGCAAAAATCATCCCCCCATCGGGTGTAAAAAATCTAAACAGATATAATAGTATTAGCAGAAACCTCTGAAAGTGGGACGGGTGTTACCAATTTATTTAAGGAAAAAGAGTCATGGAGCTACAGCGACATACTCTCGAACAAAGATTTGCAATTTTCGCTGCAAAAAGTGCATGTTAATGGTATTTCTAAGAACATGTTGCTGAAAGCAAAAAAGGATGTGTAATAACATGTAAACCACACCACATCTTGCACATTCAATACCCATGTGGTTTTTCGTCTAATACCACTAGTCATCACATTGACTGCATCTAAGGCTGTTTTTCCTGGTTTTAAACATGTTTTATACATAAAAGGGTACAACTCAGGGATGCAGCTGCATTTCGCCCTTCTTACCCACGTGCATCTGATGTTAATTATGTTTATAAAATTAAACGAAAGGGGAATCCAACACGGTAGATTCCTTCCAATAAGAACAATAATTCAGATACGAACTCTGTCGGTTTTTTGAGGTACTATTATTTAAAGAAACTTACAAGGTTTATATTTTTTTCACAAAGATAAACCAGTATATTTTTATCTATATTTCAACGAAATGTGATTTTTTAAATCATGATTTGATCACGATGTTTGTTCATGACTCAAGTTGAATCCATCTAGGCTGGATCTTCTGTATGTTTCTTTATTTCGGATCCTTGCCCTTAATTTTGAACTGATATACTATAGGGTTTTCTTGGTTTGTTTTGAATTTCGTGCAAAGCTACACTAAGGCCATCTGCGCTAGCCGTCCCTAATTTAGCAGTGAAAGACCATCACCACCAACCCCCAACTCTTGGGCTACTCTTTCACTAACGCATAGTGTAATTGACCTTCACATTATAACGCTCCACGGCTGAAAGGGCGAGCATGTTTGGTGTGACGGAGATTCAAACCCGCGAGAATTATAGGGAAGGCAGGTTTTCAACAGCACCTTACTTACACTCTTTGGCTATCATAATCGAATAATTGGATTTGGGCCCGACCCGGCCAGGTGGTTAGGGCTCTCAAATTGCAATCTGAGAGTCGCGAAATCGAATCGCCGTCAAACCAAACATGCTCCTCTCTCAGCCTTTGAGGCGGTATAATGTGACGGTCAGTCCCGCTATTCGTTGTTTAAAGAATAGCCCAAAGTTGGCAGTGAGTGGTGATGACTAATTCCCTTGACTAGCCGTCCCTAATTTAGCGTAAACAGTCCCCGTGTAGCTTTGCGCGAAATTCAACCAAACGAAAATAACAATTGGATTTGACCGTTAGTTAATGGAACAACGACCTCCAAAATGCGGAGTGACATTTCGAATCATAGGAACACGAATCACCATCGGATTCATAGTCTGGCATCCTAATATCCAAGCCACGCTTAGTCCGAACCTACTGTAGAAAAAATATAGTTGAGTTGTGAGTTTCTGCCAAAATAAGTAGACATAGTAAAACCACTTCAGGCTATCTGCTGTGTCCACCGAGGGGAATCGAACTCCTCATTTTAGCGTTGTATATCCGAAGATTTACCGCTGTCCCAGCGGGGGACCACAAACAAGAAACGCAACGTGTGTGTTTTCTTGCTTTTAGTGAAAATGTTGAAAGAATAGATGAGTTTGACCTCTGACCTTCCCCCACCCACCACCATTACCACTCCTTTATGTTTTATGGCATATTAAAATTACTATATTCCGATAGCTCAAGTATTTCACGTTTTCACACTAGAAGATTATTTATAAAACACATTTAATGCTCTTGTTAGGGTTTCTGAAACTTTATCAGTTACACAAAGATATCTTTTAACAGATTTCACGTGAAAAAGGGAAATATATTTAGTATATTCAAAAACTAGTAATAATCTTACTAGGATTAAGTAATGTGATTAAACAATTATAACGTTAGATATAATTTTTATTCCATCACCTAAAGAAAAATTATTATTTTATGGTTTGTTTTGAATTTCGCGCAAAGCTACTCGAGGGCCATCTGCGCTATCCGTCCCTAAATTAGCAGTGTAAGACTAGAAGGAAGGCAGCTAGTCATCACCACCCACCGCCAACTCTTGGGCTACTCTTTACCAACGAATAGTGTAATTGACCTTCACATTATAACGCCCCCAAGGCTGAAAGGACGAGCATGTTTGGTGTGGCGGGGATTCGAGTGTTTTAACCACCGTGCTGAACCTTATTATTTTATGTTATTTCTAAAGCCTTACTGATTCTTTATTTGAAATGTTCACCCACAGCGTCCCCCCCTAATACAGCGGTAAGTCTACGGATTCACAACGCTAAAATCAGGGGTTCGTTTCCTCTCGGTGGGCTCAGCAGATGGCACGAGGTGGCTTTGCTATAAAAACACACACACACACACGAACACACAAACTCACGCAAAGCGGTACAAAAAATACGCATAGCTGTCACTAATTTTAAGCTTACAGACCATGGAGAAGGCACTCAACAGCCAGCACATTCCGCTGACTCTTGGATCAGAGCTCTTTGAAAGAATATCGATATTTCTCTATCACTCTTAACGTAAATGGGTCGAGCGTGTCCCAGCTATATTTACGCGCCCTGACTATCGATCTCATTGCATCTTGTTACTGTCCTAAAAAAATGCTATGCACAGTGGCGGTAGATGCGTTATAAACGAGATTTATGAAGTTTTTTTTTATAAGATTCTTCGAATATGTTCACATATGTGAGTTATACAAATAACATTCAATCTCGTGATTCTGTTCAAAAAGTCAAACAAAGTGCTTGTGGTGGCGATTGCTGCTGCCGTCCCTCTGATCAGACGTTCAAAATTAGGGACAGCTATCCCTGAATCCTAGTCGTCTACCCACGTGCGCAATAGATGATTTTATTGTAGAGAATCTTTTAAATTTTCACATTTTTTGTCGAAAACACTACGTCCAAAATCTTTACACTTTCTGTCCATTCGTAAGGCCCCGGCATGGCCAGGTGGTTAAGGCACTAGATCCGAAATCTGAGGGTCGCGGTTTCGAATCCTCGTCACACCAAACATGCTCGCCCTTTCAGTCGTGGGGGCGTTATAAAGTTACGGTCAATCCCACTAGTCGTTGGTAAGAGAGTAGCCCAAGAGTTGGTGGTGAGTGATGATGACTTACGCTGCTAAATTAGGGACGGCTAACACAGATAACCCTCGAGTAGCTTTGTGCAAAATTCAAAAACAAACAAACCATTTGTGAAATGTTGCATGAAGGACTGGACTATTAATCGCTTGGAGTTTATTATAATTTAAGTAGATATATGCCACTCGCAGATGGCCGTCGAGTAGCTTTGCGCGATTTTCAAAACAAACCAAGCTTTCGAATATTCTAAATACAATTTCATACTTTTCATGCCAATTTACGCAGTTAAATATTGATTGATTTAGAGCTATCTGCTATGTCCTCCGCGAGTAATCAAACCTAGGATCGCTGCGTAGTAAGTCCGTAAACCTACCGCTATCCTACCGGGAGACAAGTTAGATATTATAATTTGCAACAGTAAGCAGACGCCTTTTTTATGGAACTTTATAATTTCTAAAGTGTACACCCACTTTTTAAAAAAAAATATTGATTCTTCTGAAGTACGTGTGTTCCAGTTCAGAAACACCTTCTACATTTGTTCAGTTTTTTTTTCTTCTTCTTTAAACAAAGATGTCTCGGAGCAAGAGATCTGACACACTAAATGATGTATAACAATACACTGTAGTTAAGTGTCAGTAATGATATGATACGTCAGTATTGTCAGTCTCTGTGAGATTACATTGTTTGCGTTACGTGAAACTGAAATGCCTCATACGTGTAATAGGCATTCAGTGCTATCGTAATGTCAGGTCTGTTCGTGACGTAGCTGTTGCTATAGGCCACAGGGTCGGATGGATACTGCAGAGTTCATTACACTCGAAGTAGTTAAGGCCTAGAAAAAATCTGCATGTGGTTGCCAAGGTAGCTGTTGCGTTCGTTACAACCAAGACGCTACTAGGCCAAAATATACGCCTTTCTTTTTTCAGTTGCTTTTTAAAATTATTTTAATACTTTGTTTTGATCTATTAAGAACAGGAGAAACGAATGAATAACATTTTATATTCGTATTAGTGAAAATTATCGTGATACCAGGATGTTTCATCGAGTTCTACTGAAGTGCACCGCGTTAAAATAGGACATATTGTATCGCTAAGCCTATTATGATACGTTGATATATGATACATCTATCGCGCATGAAAATAACAATACGAAAAAAACAAACAAACGTGTTAACAGAAATAGATAAGGATGTTTAGAGTTACACGTCAAGTAATATCCCGATTAAAAAAAGAATTACGTACAAAATGTATATCCAAGCATAGAGACATAGAGCAAAATCATGTACATCAGAATATCTCTTACAGTGAACGCATATTCATCACACATGTAGATGTGGAGCTATATCATGTGCAGGGAGGTACAAAATTATATCAGTGTAGCTGAATGGTACGAATATTTCACGAAATAATATCAAAGAAATGTTTTAATTATTACTTAAACTCATTATTTTCCAAAAACTTAAAAATGCATGAATAATTACCTCAATAGACATACAGTTGTTGCAAACGTGACGTAAGGTGTGATGTTAGATATATGTATATAAAATGGCCTAAAATGGTGAATCTAATAGGAATACCATTGTTGAAAATGTGACGTAAGATGTAGTCTTTGGTTCACATAGGCTTAAATGATGAACCTAATAGACGGACGGTTGTTGAAAATGTGACGTAAGATGTAATATTTAGTGTTTCACAGGAACTTCTTAGGAAACTGTGTTTAAACCTATTCTCTGTCTTACGGAAGTTTTATAACTTGCGCAGGCAAGATATGTAATTTTCAAATCAAACTTCTTTGGGTGTTGTAATATGAAGCCTAGTGTCTACAGAAGGGCATATACAGAAAGCACGTGAACACGCTGACCACGAAGCAATATCTGTTTAATGTTTTGAAAATATCGTAATTATTTTACGACCATATCAAAGATTAGCGAGGTTCAGAAAAACTGATTGTTACTGTGACAGTGATGATTATTTCCTTCTTATTATCCAATGGGCCTGATATGTAGAAGATATTTAAGGGTGTATAAGAGTTGAAAAATGGAGTGATATTTATATTTACATTTCAGTTGGATGTTTTACTTATGTCCCCAGGAAAACCTTAATATGGCAAAGAAAAATACTTCAATTTTCTAGCACAAATAAGATAATTTTTAAGAAAATAATAACTTAAAAATAATAATTTGAAAGCAAGCGTGCGCCATTTCCAGATACGTAAACAAGGGTTAACAGACTAAAATCGAGCATGCGCCACTTCTGGATTTGAACAAGCTAATCTCGAGTATTATACACTCGTATGTTGAAACCAGCTAGGGTTAGTTATATGAGTTAGCTATAAAAATTAAGGAAAAAAAAACTTACAAAGACGACATTGATAAAAACCGAAACATGGATATTTTTTTCTCGTATAATGAAAAATCCTTCAGAGTTTAATTTGGCTGTATACGTAATTGTTCCAGAGTTTTGATATCTTTCGCAAGAAATACTGCAAAACAAATCTGTGTGCTCATAATCAGTAGGGCCTGGCATGGCCAAGCGCGTAAGGCGTGCGACTCGTAATCCGAGGGTCGCGGGTTCGCGCCCGAGTCGCGCTAAACATGCTCGCCCTCCCAGCCGTGGGGGCGTATAATGTGACGGTCAATCCCACTATTCGTTGGTAAAAGAGTAGCCCAAGAGTTGGCGGTGGGTGGTGATGACTAGCTGCCTTCCCTCTAGTCTTACACTGCTAAATTAGGGACGGCTAGCACAGATAGCCCTCGAGTAGCTTTGTGCGAAATTCCAAAAAAACAAACAAAAACAAACAAACATAATCAGTGATGTCGAGAAACCCACTTGTTGAGAAATTTATATGCAAAAACGGCTCGTTTGGGTTGAGAAAATATTTTACATAGAAGAGCGAACAACGTTTCGACCTTCTATGTAAAATATTTTCTCAACCCAAACGAGCCGTTTTTGCATATAAATGTGTGCTCATAAGGTTAAAGTTTTGATAATTCTTGTACATACAGTTAATAAATATTAAGATTACTTCACGTCTTTTCTAAGTATGATAAAAAAGTATATATATAATGGTCATATGCGTTAGAAATAACATTGCAGTAAGAAAATAGAGCAAATCGTATAGGTATGCTCTATCCATTGCTTTTTGAAGGGAAGTAAGGAATTTTGCACTGAACTCTAGATTACTTAGGTGGTGTTTTCTGAGTTATTTCTATTAGTTGTTATTTATACAAAGCGATACAATGTGCTATCTGCGCTTTGTAAGCCACGACTAATCGAACATCAGATTTTAGTGTTATAAATCCGTAAGGTTACGCTAACCCACTAGGGGATTTATTTTGGTATAAATAAATTCTGCTTAAACTGGTAAAAGACATAACATTTCCCTTTGGTAAAATTAATTAAAAAATGAAATAGTCGGAGAAATAACTTATTCTTGGGCATGGATTAAAACATGTACAATCTTTTGTATTCAGTGCTCAAGAAATTATAAGATAAAGCGTTTTGTCAAACTAGATCGTTCATCCCCCCCTAGAAGCTCAGTGGCTAACAATCTGGTTTCAATACCCGTGGTGTGCAGAATACAGATACCTCATGGTGTAGTACTGTGCTTAACCAGCCAGGATCATTATATACAAACATGAAAGCCTAGTCCTTATATTAACACCAACAGTATTTTTTGCAATGAACTTGGTTATGAACTGTTCTTTTGCAACATCACTTCCACAAAGAAGGTCCAGCCTGGCCAGATGGTTAGTGTGCTCTATTCACAGGTTCGAATCCCCGATATGCCAAACAGGATTGCCCTTTCAGCAGTGGAGACGTTATAATGTATACGATCAATCCCACTATTCATTGGTAAAAGAGTAGCCCCTAAAAGTTAGCAGTTGATGGCGATAGCTAGCTGCCTTCTCTTTAGCCTTTCACTGCTAAATTGGGGACGACTAGCGCAGATAGCTCTCGTATAGCTTTGCGCGAAATTCAAATCAAACAACTAACATTTTTTTTCGCAGTATTTATTATTTCGGTCATATTAATATGTCCTCCCTCCAAATTCCGTCAACCTTACGTGAACGACGATTTCTGATGTATCATTTGAACATTCCAAAAGTCCCAGTACTGCATAAGAGTTTTTATATACATCCTGTGAAAGAACTGGCATGCGGACTTGAACGTATAGATAACTGTTCTGTTGTGGTCGTAGGGGCATAGTTTGTTGTTATCCAGCCCCTGGAAAAATAGTATTTTCTTGTAGTATATAGATGGCAGCACATTCTCTTGATAGCACGCAGAATTCACCTTTCTGTGCTTCTTGCCTCTCTGGATGGTTAACTCACCATTGTAGCTGTAACCTGAAACCATCATAATTCTCTTGAATAAAACATTTTGCAACACGATCTTTACCATTTGTGAATGGGTCCGGAGGGCCAAGCGTGTTAAGGCGTGCGACTCGTAATCTGAGGGTCGCGGTTTCGAATCCTCGTCACACCAAACATGCTCGCCCTTTCAGTCGTGGGGGCGTTATAAAGTTACGGTCAATCCCACTAGTCGTTGGTAAGAGAGTAGCCCAAGAGTTGGTGGTGAGTGGTGATGACTAGCTGCCTCCCTAGTCTTACACTGCTAAATTAGGGACGGCTAACACAGATAACCCTCGAGTAGCTTTGTGCAAAATTCAAAAACAAACAAACCATTTGTGAAATGTTGCATGAAGGACTGGACTATTAATCGCTTGGAGTTTGTTATAATTTAAGTAGATATATGCCTCTCTATCGTATAGCGTGCTTCAATTTGGAGCATGTCATATCACTTCTAGATATTTCGTTTGATGGTCTTTCTTTCAGCAATGTGCTTATAGAGAAGCTAGTAAATATGGCTCTTGTGTTGCTTTTGGAAACCTAGATCCGTCTGAATGATTTTATTTATTTTCAAGACAGGTTCTCTTGCTTTAACTGCAATGAGCTACTGTATATTTGGATTATTTCTGGTGACAATATTCACTGCCTCTGGTTTGTGACTGATAGTCACTCGTAGCCTAGATTTTATTTCTTTGCTAGAATTAGATTTTCCCTTTCTTTCCCAATATGTTTCAAAAATACAGAAATTTATTTCTTTAAGAGGTTTAAATTTCTTGTCTTGTGTATTTTTACAATCATAGAAAAAAGAACATCGTATCAGATAGTCCTGATTTTAACCACCATCTGAACATTTGAATCACCACACTTCAACCGTTTTACATGAGCAGTGGAGACCGCTCATCTGTATAGTCACAGACCAAGGGAACAGCTATGGCCAACTTTATTGAATATTCAAGTTGTTACCATAGATATGAAAGACTTTGAATATAAAACGTTATGTGTTACATCACATTAAGTAACCTGAAAGCTATGCTAGCTTTTATAAATTTTCAATTTCTTGGTTAAGCAAAATGTGCGGTTTCATGATTACTAAGTTTATTCTTGCAATCACGTTAAGTAAGAAATTTGTTTCATCTTATGTATATCTAACGTATGTTACTTATACTATCTACACATACGTGGACAAATGCATGCATGTAGACACATACAGTCAACCATCGTAAATCCCATAACTTTGATTCAACAAGATAATTTCAGAGTAACGAATATTGCAGACGAGTGAGAGTTTTATGTACTACTATGTTTAATGCATAAAGTTTCCTGTAATATATTCAATACACAGTTACCATATCAGTTCAATATTTGCAGTACGTTGTACTCAAGGTCTCACTTAACCTTAGTAATTCCATCCAGCTTTCTCACACTGGCAAGCTTGTCCTTGTCTTCAGTGTAGCTTACAGAAGTTATCAGACCCTGTCTAGCATACCTCAGTGAGGTAGGAAGTCAAGAAAACCTTTTCCACTCTGCCACAACATATGGTTGCTGAGGCGGGCTGTTGCAGGTAAGCTAGTGGTCATTTACCTTCCTATTCATACTGACTAGGTCCAGGATGGCAGCAGCCCATCCTGAGACTGAGAAGTCCACTTAGGTAAGGTTCATGAGGTCATGTAGCTCACTCAGGAGAAATTAATCTTTGTTATCTCCTTCAGTCTAAAGCTTTGTGACATGTTCATCTGGTGGGATGTTTACATGACATGATGTCACAAATGGCTAGTGTAACCTGGGGTGACAGAACTTCAAGCCCCATTCCAGATTAGAATGGCCTGAAGTAACTATATCATTAAAGGCTTGTTGTCCTTGATGCAGCACAGCAAGTGGTCCACCAGTCTCTCACGATATGAACCTTGGAGGAAAAATTGATGTCATCATCAGTGGGTTATATGTGGCTGGTATGTTAGTGAACGGAAACTTCATAATCTCATTGCTGTACGATTCATCTGTAAGGCTGATTACATTATCACAATCTTCACAAAGGGGTAACGCCACCTATATTTTTTATTGTGTTAGTACTCAACATATGTGAACAGATTAAAGTCTCCAGCTACAATTGTTGGCATGTTACACTTGGCAGTCACAGAGGGATGTATGTTATCTGTGCCAGTAGCATGAGAACAGAGCCTACTGTCATATGGTGTCTGTTTCTCTTCTCCTCTTGATAGCATTAGTAACGGAAGTTGAGTTGAGCTACAGTTTGTAAAATACGTCAAAGTTGCAGATATTACTGGCATTTCAGTTTCCTTACTTTCATTTAAAGCCCTGTCTGTTCTTGGATACCAGCTTCATATATATGAAGACTCCGCTTCCTTATGGGTCTTGAAGGACATTGTGTTGTGCCACGTTTTGAAGAAATGCACCAATATCTTATTATATATATATACATATATTTGAAGCTGTACTGGTATTAAAATTTTGACCAAAGCAACAGGTCTTTTCAATTGGCATGTTACTGCTGAAAATGGTCATCATAGTACAAGGTCTATTGTATCTTTACTTGCTTGGATTACACAATCGTGTGTGATCGCTATTCTCACTAGGCAGAGTAAACCAGTACTCCCATTGCTAAGGTACATCTGACATTACTTTGCCGCCTATAGTAGCACCCCACTTCTCACTAAACACGCGCACGAAATGTCTCTGGGTGGCATTGAAGTATTGTTTGGAGAAACATAACTTTTTCTCAGATATATATGTGTTCTCATCAGGATGGCGTTTGGGTACACTTTTGGAGACAACTGGTGTTTAGAAGTCAAGCAAAGACTAACTTGCAATGGATTAGCTTTAGAGACACCAAACTTCACACACAATTTGTACGTGACATGGCTTGACACGGGGGTACCGACTGATGAGACACCAAACTTCAGACACAATTTGTACGTGACATGGCTTGACACGGGGGTACCTACTGATGAGACACCAAACTTCACACACAATTTGTACGTGACATGGCTTGACACGGGGGTACCTACTGATGAGACACCAAACTTCACACACAATTTGTACGTGACATGGCTTGACACGGGGGTACCTACTGATGAGACACCAAACTTCACACACAATTTGTACGTGACATGGCTTGACACGGGGTACCTACTGATGAGACACCAAACTTCACACACAATTTGTGCGTGACATGGTTTGACACGGGGGTACCTACTGATGAGACACCCAAACTTCACACACAATTTGTAATGTGACATGGCTTGACACGGGGGGTACCTACTGATGAGACACCAAACTTCACACACAATTTGTAATGTGACATGGCTTGACACGGGGTACCCTACTGATGAGACACCAAACTTCAGACACAATTTGTAATGTGACATGGTTTGACACGGGGTACCTACTGATGAGACACCAAACTTCAGACACAATTTGTACGTGACATGGTTTGACACGGGGTACCTACTGATGAGACACACAAACTTCAGACACAATTTGTAATGTGACATGGCTTTGACACGGGGTACCTACTGATGAGACACCAAACTTCACACACAATTTGTAATGTGACATGGCTTGACACGGGGTACCTACTGATGAGACACCAAACTTCACACACAATTTGTACGTGACATGGCTTGACACGGGGGGTACCTACTGATGAGACACACCAAACTTCACACACAAATTTGTACGTGACATGGCTTTGACACGGGGTACCGACTGATGAGACACCAAACTTCACACACAATTTGTACGTGACATGGTTTGACATGGGGTGCCTACTGATGAGACACCAAACTTCACACATAATTTGTACGTGACATGGCTTGACACGGGGGTACCTACTGATGAGACACCAAACTTCAGACACAATTTGTACGTGACATGAAACTGACACGGGGTACCTACTGATGAGACACCAAACTTCACACACAATTTGTACGTGACATGGCTTGACACGGGGGTACCGACTGATGAGACACCAAACTTCACACACAATTTGTACGTGACATGGCTTGACACGGGGGTACCTACTGATGAGACACCAAACTTCACACATAATTTGTACGTGACATGGCTTGACACGGGGGTACCTACTGATGAGACACCAAACTTCACACACAATTTGTACGTGACATGGCTTGACACGGGGGTACCTACTGATGAGACACCAAACTTCACACACAATTTGTACGTGACATGGCTTGACACGGGGGTACCGACTGATGAGACACTAAACTTCACACACAATTTGTACGTGACATGGCTTGACACGGGGGTACCTACTGATGAGACACCAAACTTCACACACAATTTGTACGTGACATGGCTTGACACGGGGGTACCTACTGATGAGACACCAAACTTCACACACAATTTGTACGTGACATGGCTTGACACGGGGGTACCTACTGATGAGACACCAAACTTCACACACAATTTGTACGTGACATGGCTTGACACGGGGGTACCTACTGATGGTACAGTAAATCATTTTACTCGTATGCTACTTTGTTACTCAAATTTGTTGTTGGTCTTGGAATATTAAATTAGTAAGCATAATTATAAAGAAAAAGCATCGTTACCGCCTCATAGATTCATTGCTATGATTAATTTTCTATTTACACATCATGTTATAACTTCTCAATAGTATGTCTGAGAGGAACTTGTTTTCATATAGTTTTCATAAAGCTAAATCCGGCATGGCCAGGTGGTTAAAGCACTCGACTCGTAATCTGAGAGTCCCGGGTTCGAATCCCCGTCACACCAAACATGCTCGCCCTTTCAGCCGTAGGGACGTTATAATGTGACGGTCAATCCCACTATTTGTTGGTAAAAGAGTAGCCCAAGAGTTGGCGATGGGTGGTGATGACTAGCTGCCTTCCCTCTAGTCTTACACTACTAAATTATGGACGGCTAGCACAGATAGCCCTCGTGTAGCTTTACGTGAAATTCAAACCTGTTCAGAAATTTTAAGAAACACTAATTCGCCTTTTTTCCTATCTAAATAATGAGTAAAATTAATAAAGAAATATTGTTAACGAAAAAGCATTTGGTGTTAAAACCAGTAATGTGATGTTAATAAGTCATAAAGACTAATTATGGTGTATAATGACTTAACTGAAAATTTCACTTCACCACCTTAATTTATTTCACACTGAAAACGTTTTTCATCCAAGCAATATAATAACATAAACATCATCTCTAACACTATTCATGATGTTATAAGAACACGTAGGTTCAAGAAGTCTTGATAGAAATGAAATAGAAATCCTTTAAAGCACTTTATTATTTTTATATTATGGGTTTTTTGTGTCACAGCCGGCCTGATGAGCCATGGTATTGAACGAAAGATCTATTCAGCACGAGATATAGCTGATTAATAACTTGTTGCATTCTTCTTTACCTTCATTCATAAGTTATTATAACGATCTTACTAATTTTCTTTGACAAAGTCAAATTGTTTGATCATGCCCATACGTTATATATTACGTTTTCTTGGTTGTAGTTTTCCATGAAGGCCGCCTCCTTCACCGTGACTGATCAGTAAACTCATTACAGCTAATAATGAGAAAGCTCTTAACAACAACAAAATAAATAAATACATTTAATGTGTACACCACTTGGTTTCATCTGTCCAAGTTGTAATAAGTGTTGTGTTTCGTCCTTATATATATATATATATACTCAAATATATTTTGGTAGCTAAAAATAGCGTGTAAATTTGTTTGTTTATAGTTGAGTACAAAGCTACACAATGGGCTATCTGTGTTCTTCCCACCACGGGTATCGAAATCCGGTCTCTAGCGTAAATCCGTTGACACAAGTCTCCACAAGCTGGGGGTTGATCTCCTTTCAATTTATAATTAGAACAACCATTAATGTGGATAATTAATATTTATGGGGTACTGTACTAGGACTTGTATCTAGCTTGAAAGTGTGATTTCATCATAATTTTTCCTTCATATCTGTTCCAAAAATCTGCTACAAGTTTTAACACAGAACGTAGAAACCAACCACCACAAGCCATGGCCTCAGCAATACTTTGCGCGACTTAAGATTTCGTATTATTCATACCCTTGTGTTTGTTTCTTTTCCTACGCTGTACAAGTTCGATTCATTCTATTTTTATCTTATAAACTGTGGTATATTGAGCACACTCGGCACTCCATCTGCTCCATGAACCAGCTGCATGTTTCAACAGAGAAGCCATTCCGTATAAACTAAATCCACAATCCCTCATGTGTTTGCGGATAAAAGTTTTCCTTCCACTCGTTCCCTTGTGTCCAAGCATGTTCTTTCGCTCTACTAATTCAAAAAGTAGAAATTGCAGAGTACTAGGCATATTTTACATTTGTCTGTTGGAAATCACTGTATCTTATCTGTCCACAGTCACCTCTCTATATTTACATTCACACCACGTGCTTTCATGAACATTTTTACATAACACCATAGCGTTCCTTGAACTACAGTCTTCCAAACAATTAGGCCCTGCATGGTCAGGTGGTTTGAGCGCTAGACTCGTAATCTGAGAGTCGCGAGTTCGAATCCCCGTCACACCAAACATGCTCGCCCTTTCAGTCGTGGGGACGTTATTATGTGACGGTCAACCCCACTATTCGTTGGTAAAAGAGTATCCCAAGAGTTGGCGGTGGGTACTGATGACTAGCTGCCTTCCCTCTAGTCTTACACTGCTAATTTAGGGACAGCTAACACAGATAGCCCTTGTGTTGCTTTGCGCGAAATTCAAAAACAAACAAACAATACACCAAACATGTTCGCCCATTGAGTTATGGGGACGTTATAGTGTTACGGTCAATCTCACTATTCGTTGGTAAAAGAGTAGCTCAAGAGTTGGCGGTGGGTGGTGATAACTAGCTACCTGCCTTCCCTCTAATCTTACACTATTAATTTAGGGACGGCTAACGCAGACAGCCCTCGTGCAGCTTTGCGCGAAATTCAAACAAAACCAAACAATTAAAACGTTGAGCAATATACAGTTAAGTTTCATTTTTGTTGTGTAAAGCAATATTTTGTGTTCACACTGCTTCATCCAGTTATTTCCTTTTGTTTCTGTTGTATCCACTTTGAGCTTGAATAGTATTGTTTATACTTTACTGTTCTCTAGTTATCAGAATTTAATGACTCAACAGTGTTAATGGTTTATAACAAGTGTGCCATTATGAAAAGGTGTATCACTGGAACAAGCTCAGTTGGTCCATATTTACTTCCGTGTAATTATGTCATAATGTGTGTGTGTGTGTTTTTTTATAGCAAAACCACATTTGGCTATCTGCTGAGGCCACCGAGGGGAATCGAACCCCTGATTTTAGCGTTGTAAATCCGTAGACATACCGCTGTACTAGCGGAGGTCTTTATGTCATAATACGTTTCTACGAAGTATAATTTCTTTTTATGGTAAACACAAACGTATCAATGAGACACACATTTAAGGTTTTATTAACAACATTTCTCATTTTTATGGCAAAGTTAGTATTTGTTTTTCCTGTTGGAACCATAACCAATATTATATACAATTTATTTTGTATATTTCTCAAATATAACAGAACAGAAGAAAAAATAAGCAACAACAGTTTGTTTGTTTTTTAATTTCGCGCAAAGCAACTCGAGGGCTATCTGCGCTAGCCGTCCCTAATTTAGCAGTGTATTGTTTGTTTGTTTGTTTTGGAATTTCGCACAAAGCAACTCGAGGGCTATTTGCGCTAGCCGTCCCTAATTTAGCAGTGTAAGACTAGAGGGAAGGCAGCTAGTCATCACCACCCTCCGCTAACTCTTTGGCTACTCTTTTTACCAACGAATAGTGGGATTGACCGTCACTTTTAATGCCCCCCGGCTGAAAGGGTGAGCACGTTCAGTGAGACAGGGATTCGAACTTACGACTTTCAGATAACGTGTCGAGCAGCTTAACCACCTGATCATGACCAACAATAGCGAATGTATACACTGCCTCAGATAAGGGAGAGCACCATAACAAGAATGGGCTTTCTACAACTTGGGATCCGTGAAGGTACTCAAAGGGTAATGGAAGTCGTCCGAAATTTCACAGAAATATTTTAAAATACATAATTTATGGGGTGAAGAATATTTAACTTTGGAAGACAGCTTTTCGTCACAAGAAATCATTTTCTCAAAACCAAAAACATCGATGGATTTGGGGATCCGAGAAAAAGAATTTAATTTAAAGGGGATCTTCGGTTTACTAAAGCTTTAGATCATTGTTTCAACATCTACGTCACAGACGTTTCGCCAAACATCATATGAACTCATAGATTGTTTGTCTTACATATATTAGTAGCTTATGAGAGAAAGTAGTGTAGAATATATACAACATATACCAACCACAACACCTGCCATAATCCAGTATATACAACATATACCAACCACAACACCTGCCATAATCCAGTATATACAACATATACCAACCACAACACCTGCCATAATCCAGTATATACAACATATACCAACCACAACACCTGCCATAATCCAGTATATACAACATATACCAACCACAACACCTGCCATAATCCAGTATATACAACATATACCAACCACAACACCTGCCATAATCCAGTATATACAACATATACCAACCACAACACCTGCCATAATCCAGTATATACAACATATATCAACCACAACACCTGCCATAATCCAGTATATACAACATATACCAACCACAACACCTGCCATAATCCAGTATATATAACATATACCAACCACAACACCTGCTATAATCCAGTATATACAAACATATACCAACCACAACACCTGCCATAATCCAGTATATACAACATATACCAACCACAACACCTGCCATAATCCAGTATATATAACATATATCAACCACAACACCTGCCATAATCCAGTATATACAACATATATCAACCACAACACCTGCCATAATCCAGTATATACAACATATACCAACCACAACACCTGCCATAATCCAGTATATACAACATATACCAACCACAACACCTGCCATAATCCAGTATATACAACATATACCAACCACAACACCTGCTATAATCCAGTATATATAACATATATCAACCACAACACCTGCTATAATCCAGTATATACAACATATACCAACCACAACACCTGCTATAATCCAGTATATACAACATATATACCAACCACAACACCTGCTATAATCCAGTATATACAACATATACCAACCACAACACCTGCCATAATCCAGTATATATAAACATATACCAACCACAACACCTGCCATAATCCAGTATATACAACATATACCAACCACAACACCTGCCATAATCCAGTATATACAACATATACCAACCACAACACCTGCCATAATCCAGTATATACAACATATACCAACCACAACACCTGCCATAATCCAGTATATACAATATATACCAACCACAACACCTGCCATAATCCAGTATATACAACATATACCAACCACAACACCTGCCATAATCCAGTATATACAATATATACCAACCACAACACCTGCCATAATCCAGTATATACAAATATATACCAACCACAACACCTGCCATAATCCAGTATATACAACATATACCAACCACAACACCTGCCATAATCCAGTATATACAACATATACCAACCACAACACCTGCTATAATCCAGTATATACAAATATATACCAACCACAACACCTGCTATAATCCAGTATATATACAACATATACCAACCACAACACCTGCCATAATCCAGTATATATAACATATACCAACCACAACACCTGCCATAATCCAGTATATACAACATATACCAACCACAACACCTGCCATAATCCAGTATATATAACATATACCAACCACAACACCTGCTATAATCCAGTATATACAACATATACCAAATCCACAACACCTGCTATAATCCAGTATATACAAATATATACCAACCACAACACCTGCCATAATCCAGTATATACAACATATATCAACCACAACACCTGCTATAATCCAGTATATACAACATATATCAACCACAACACCTGCCATAATCCAGTATATACAACATATACCAACCACAACACCTGCTATAATCCAGTATATACAACATATACCAACCACAACACCTGCCATAATCCAGTATATACAACATATACCAACCACAACACCTGCTATAATCCAGTATATACAACATATACCAACCACAACACCTGCCATAATCCAGTATATACAAATATATACCAACCACAACACCTGCTATAATCCAGTATATATAACATATACCAACCACAACACCTGCCATAATCCAGTATATACAACATATACCAACCACAACACCTGCTATAATCCAGTATATATACAACATATACCAACCACAACACCTGCCATAATCCAGTATATACAACATATACCAACCACAACACCTGCTATAATCCAGTATATATAACATATACCAACCACAACACCTGCTATAATCCAGTATATACAACATATATCAACCACAACACCTGCTATAATCCAGTATATACAACATATATCAACCACAACACCTGCTATAATCCAGTATATACAACATATACCAACCACAACACCTGCTATAATCCAGTATATACAACATATACCAACCACAACACCTGCCATAATCCAGTATATACAAATATATACCAACCACAACACCTGCCATAATCCAGTATATACAAATATATATCAACCACAACACCTGCCATAATCCAGTATATACAACATATACCAACCACAACACCTGCTATAATCCAGTATATACAACATATACCAACCACAACACCTGCTATAATCCAGTATATACAAATATATACCAACCACAACACCTGCCATAATCCAGTATATACAACATATACCAACCACAACACCTGCCATAATCCAGTATATACAAATATATACCAACCACAACACCTGCTATAATCCAGTATATATAACAATATATACCAACCACAACACCTTCCATAATCCAGTATATACAAATATATACCAACCACAACACCTTCCATAATCCAGTATATACAAATATATACCAACCACAACACCTGCCATAATCCAGTATATACAAATATATACCAACCACAACACCTGCCATAATCCAGTATATACAACATATATCAACCACAACACCTGCCATAATCCAGTATATATAACATATATCAACCACAACACCTGCTATAATCCAGTATATACAAATATATACCAACCACAACACCTGCTATAATCCAGTATATGCAAATATATACCAACCACAACACCTGCTATAATCCAGTATATGCAACATATACCAACCACAACACCTGCTATAATCCAGTATATACAACATATACCAACCACAACACCTGCCATAATCCAGTATATACAAATATATACCAACCACAACACCTTCCATAATCCAGTATATACAAATATATACCAACCACAACACCTTCCATAATCCAGTATATACAACATATATCAACCACAACACCTGCTATAATCCAGTATATACAAATATATCAACCACAACACCTGCTATAATCCAGTATATACAACATATATCAACCACAACACCTGCTATAATCCAGTATATACAAATATATACCAACCACAACACCTGCCATAATCCAGTATATACAAATATATACCAACCACAACACCTGCTATAATCCAGTATATACAAATATATACCAACCACAACACCTGCCATAATCCAGTATATACAACATATACCAACCACAACACCTGCCATAATCCAGTATATATAACATATATCAACCACAACACCTGCCATAATCCAGTATATACAACATATATCAACCACAACACCTGCTATAATCCAGTATATACAACATATACCAACCACAACACCTGCTATAATCCAGTATATACAACATATACCAACCACAACACCTGCCATAATCCAGTATATACAACATATACCAACCACAACACCTGCTATAATCCAGTATATACAACATATACCAACCACAACACCTGCCATAATCCAGTATATACAACATATACCAACCACAACACCTGCCATAATCCAGTATATACAACATATACCAACCACAACACCTGCCATAATCCAGTATATACAAATATATACCAACCACAACACCTGCTATAATCCAGTATATACAACATATACCAACCACAACACCTGCCATAATCCAGTATATACAACATATACCAACCACAACACCTGCCATAATCCAGTATATACAACATATACCAACCACAACACCTGCCATAATCCAGTATATACAACATATACCAACCACAACACCTGCTATAATCCAGTATATACAAATATATACCAACCACAACACCTGCTATAATCCAGTATATACAACGTATACCAACCACAACACCTGCCATAATCCAGTATATACAACATATATACCAACCACAACACCTGCCATAATCCAGTATATACAAATATATACCAACCACAACACCTGCTATAATCCAGTATATATAACATATACCAACCACAACACCTGCTATAATCCAGTATATACAACATATACCAACCACAACACCTGCCATAATCCAGTATATATAACATATACCAACCACAACACCTGCCATAATCCAGTATATACAACATATACCAACCACAACACCTGCCATAATCCAGTATATACAACATATACCAACCACAACACCTGCCATAATCCAGTATATACAACATATATCAACCACAACACCTGCCATAATCCAGTATATACAACATATATCAACCACAACACCTGCCATAATCCAGTATATACAACATATACCAACCACAACACCTGCCATAATCCAGTATATACAACATATACCAACCACAACACCTGCCATAATCCAGTATATACAACATATACCAACCACAACACCTGCCATAATCCAGTATATACAACATATACCAACCACAACACCTGCCATAATCCAGTATATACAACATATACCAACCACAACACCTGCCATAATCCAGTATATACAACATATACCAACCACAACACCTGCTATAATCCAGTATATACAACATATACCAACCACAACACCTGCCATAATCCAGTATATACAACATATACCAACCACAACACCTGCCATAATCCAGTATATACAACATATACCAACCACAACACCTGCCATAATCCAGTATATATAACATATACCAACCACAACACCTGCCATAATCCAGTATATACAACATATACCAACCACAACACCTGCCATAATCCAGTATATATAACATATACCAACCACAACACCTGCCATAATCCAGTATATACAACATATACCAACCACAACACCTGCCATAATCCAGTATATACAACATATACCAACATATACCGTAATCTGAAGGTCGCGGGTTCGCATCCCCGTCGCGCCAAACATGCTCGCCCTTTCAGTCGTGGGGGCGTTATAATGTGACGGTCAATCCCACTATTCGTTGGTAAAAGAGTAGCCCAAGAGTTGGCGGTGGGTGGTGATGACTAGTTGCCTTTCCTCTAGTCTTACAGTGCTAAATTAGGAACGGCTAACGCAAATAACCCTCGTGTAGCTTTGTGCGAAATTCAAAACAAACAAACAAAACATAACAGTGGCTGGCCGTATTCCCTTTGATCAGTAGTTCAAAATTAGTTTTAGTGTCACTGCCATTAGGATATAATACAAAGTTTATAATATTATATAATTAGATAATTCGTTTGATCTTCAAAATATTGTTCGGTTTTAAACATAAACTGTTTACCAAGTTTCCTAATGCAGTTTGCTTATTAGATTATTATTCGTGATTAAACAACTGGACAAAAGACTTGGTATTTGAATGGCAGTTAAACTGGATCATCTTGTTTAATAAATGGAGTAAGGCTTCGTTAAGCCTAGTATTACAATCATGTTCAAGTGAGTTGCAAGCCAAAGAAGTCATAAAACTTCAACGCCATTTTGAAACTTAAAGAGCTTTTCTGTCACACTGGAAAGGCCCGGCATGGCCAGGTGGGTCATAACGTTCGATTCGTAACCTGAGGGTCGCGGGCTCGAATCCCGGTCGCACCAAACATGTTCGCCCTTTCAGCCGTGGGGATGTTATAATGTTACGGTCAATCCCTCTATTCGTTGGTAAAAGAGTAGACCAAGAATTGGCGGTGGGTGGTGATGACTAGCTGCCTTCCATCTAGCTTTACAATTAGGCTAGCACAGATAGCCCTCGAGTAGCTTTGTGCGAAATTCAAAAACAAACAAACAAACAGACTGGAAAGAAAATTTCTATGTTTGATGAGAGCTCTCCGCTAATACAGCGGTAAGTCTACAGACTTACAACGCTAAAGTCAGGGGTTCGATCCCTCTCGGTGGGCTCAACAGATAACTTGATATGGATTTACTGAAAAAAAAGACACACCCTCACACTAACACACACATATGTTTGATGAGAACTTCAGTTAGAGAATAAATAAAATAGCCTCATCCACTGAGAAATATTTATTTTAAAAAATCTTGATTGCGCCCTCTGTGTTTGAAGGAGATTAGGATCTCATTTTCAGCAGGCCAAGATTAAGTGTTATGTTTATATGCATATAATATCGTTTTTCATTTTAGTTTCTCACTCCTAGACGAACACGAACAAATGAGGTAAATCTTTCTTACCGCCATATTAGTAGGCATAAAAGTTTAGTGTTAACAGGTGATTTCATTTCGCACATTAGTTATTGACAGGAATCGTCTGGTAATACATGCTTGGTCAACAACGAGAATCTCACTTTTTCATGTTCGTGCCTTTTTACCGCATAATAAAAATTGCTTTGCTCTTTGGTGCTCTATATGTGCATTATAAGAGTAATAACCAAGTACCACTGCACTCGAGTAGATTTATTTGAAACTCGACAAATAAACATGCTTTTTCGTTATAACAATTGGAAATAAGAAGAAAAGGTAAGTTATTTTCTTTAACTTACGTCTATATTTCAGTGGGTGTAAATTTGTGTACAGATGTATCATTCCTTTTCTGTTAAAACGTTTTTGTATAGAAATGGAAATTTTATATTTTACAAAAATATAAACAAAATATTGGTTAACGTATGGAATGTTTTGGAATGAATATAATCTCGTGGAAGTCCTACAAGAAATTACAACCCGCTGAGATAATGCGATTTATTATACATAACAGTTCATGTTACCCATGACTTAACGTACAGTTATTTGAGCGAAATAACAAAGAAAGACATGTTTATTTTGTTGTTGTTTTTTTTTTTTTACTTTCAAATTTATGTGTATGTTAGTACAGTTATCCGTATCTCTGACCTATTTATTTTCAGTTAGAGTGTTCTTTAACAAAACTTAACGAAAATATAAACAAAATACCATTGAGCTTTTAGCATATTTTACGTCATTATAATCTCGTAGAAGTTCTACGAGAACTTTCGTAAATATAAGCCTATGTGACCTACGGTTTGACGTCCCACTCCAGTGCCTTGGCCGTCTCTTCATTTAAGGTACCATACTCGCTAACGTTAACCTATGGGGGCAGTTAAAGATCGTGGGATGCACTCGCCTACGCGATTACTTGCACTCTTAATGGGAATGAATTAGAAACATACCTAAAATCGTTCACCTATGTAGAAAAAAACCACACGAATATAATGCAAGATTTCAGTAAGGGTCATTCCATGCCAACTCACCTAGAATTTCCCAGTTCATGTCATAGTAGATTTCCTTGAAGAAATTCAAGCAAAAACTTTATGTTGACTTATTAAGCCATGCAGTACAGCTTTAGGGTTTTTTCATGGCTGAATAAATCAAAATGAAGATTTTGCTGGAATTGTTTTTCAAGAAAATCTATAAGATGAACTTGGAAAAGTTCGTTTTTTTTTTCTGGGTGAGTTGGCATGGAATGACCCATAAGAGGTTAGGATCCTGCCTGATCTGGTCATAGGTTTTTAAAGGTTAAAATGTAAAAAAAAAAATTAGTCTTTTCTGGGGCGTTTGTTTTGAATTATTCTCACGTTATTTACAAAGGCGTAGCTAGGGTTTTCAGCGCCCCTCGTGACAAAATGTAAGTCATAATTCCTAATTATGTAACATCAATTTATGCGCCCCCACCGCCCCGATGCTGTGCCCGGGACAGATGTACCCCTTTTCCCCCCCTAGCTACGCCACTGGTTATTTAGTAACCATCCAAGTGATGCAAGTTGTGCATTTTATTTATATATGTCTGTCACAAAAGAAATAATATTAAGCATGGACAGTGACGTATTTAGGTGGGGCTAGAGGGGGCTCATCCCCAGAATTCATGATCTTAATGGGGGCCCATTAATAACTTTATTCTCTGTAAAACTACGTGGGATGTAGGACCCAAAAAATTATTAGTTTCTTGACCCACACAACCCTAAATCCGCCACTGAGCATGAGAGCAGTTGCCCTTGGCCTATCTGAATGGCACCTATTTGCAGAGATATGTTTTGTATCAGTCAGTTAAAAAATAGACATACTCTTGACATATTAACAGATGTTTATGTAGAGATAAAATCTTATGACTTGCTTAATTTCTGTTCCAAAATAGGGGTGGTCGTATGATAAATAAAAACCAGCAACGACAACATGATCCTCCAAGGCCGGGTGGTTAGTGCGTTCGGCTCCCAGTCTGAGGTTCGCGGCTTGGAATTCTCGTCACACCAAACATACTTGTCCTTTCAGCCATGGGAACGTTATTATGTGCCTGCCAATCCCACTATTCGTTGGTAAAAGTGTAGCCGAAGAGTTGGCTATGTGTGATGATAACTAAGTGTCTTCCCTTTAGTTTCACACTGCTAAATTAGGAATGGCTAGCGCAGATAGCCCTCGCAAAGCTACACTCTTTGCGCAAAATTCAAAGTAAGATAAAACTAAGCCAAAATGAAATACAGGAAGGGTCACTTTCAGTTCAAATCAACGCTTAAGTTTTGTTACGTGATGAGTGCTATTATTATTTATTGAATCTAAGTTAAAACGCTGATAATAGATTGTCTAGACACGAGGAAGGTATTAATTACTAAGAGTTAAAAATCTCGGGGAAATTAGAAGAAGTGTATTACCTCAGATATTATATTTACTGCTTCTGAAAACTTATTAACTGTCACACACACACATTTTTTTAGAATAAATCATACGGCTGTTAGAGGATGGAAAATAACTTAATAAACCGTATATAGAAGGTTCTAGTAAACAAGTGACTCAAAACGTTTCAACTTCAAATGTAACACTTTGGTTTGTGTAATGGAAGTGTTGTAAGCATGGGTAGAATGTCACTTCACATTTAAAATATAAAACACAAACCCGTAACATTTGATTTATCTACGACGTCAGAATACTCAAATTGTATCTTAATAACTTGAGGAACAGTAACTTTTATCGGGTGTCTTGTCACTCAGGTTACCTGACGTTTGTGTTGCTTTAGTACTCAATTCTAACGTGGCAAAAACCTGTCATCTGGCGCACGTATTACTTTAGTGTTTGATTCGTGTCTCTTGTGCCTGCCCCATGCTAGTACAACGGTAAGTCTACGGGTTTACAACGCTAAAATCAGGGGTTCGATTCCCCTCGGTGGGCTCAGCAGATAGCCGGATTTGGCTTTGCTATAAGAAAACACACACTCTCTTGTGCCTAGCGTATATTTAGTGTTAACGTCCACTATTGATATCATTAGTATGTGGCTTTTGTCACTCTAATTCCATAGCATGCATGTCCTTGCCCATCAGTTGGTGCGTGTTGAGACAGTGTCAATTTCCTTGTCCATCAGTTGGTGCGTGTTGAGACAGTGTCAATTTCCTTGTCCATCAGTTGGTGCGTGTTGAGACAGTGTCAATTTTCTTGTCCATCAGTTGGTGCGTGTTGAGACAGTATCAGTTTCTTTGTCCATCAGTTGGTACGTGTTGAGACAGAGTCAGTTTCTTTGTCCATCAGTTGGTACGTGTCGAGACAGAGTCAGTTTCTTTGTCCATCAGTTGGTACGTGCTGAGACAGTGTCAATTTTCTTGTCCATCAGTTGGTGCGTGTTGAGACAGTGTCAATTTCCTTGTCCATCAGTTGGTGCGCGTTGAGACAGTATCAGTTTCTTTGTCCATCAGTTGGTACGTGTTGAGACAGAGTCAGTTTCCTTACCCATCAGTTGCTCTGCGTGCTTTTCTCTTATTTACCTTCAGAATCCTTGATTTGCATGTTGTTATGGTATCAATTGTTCTCAAGTATTCCGCGTGGTATTTTAGTTGAAGAATTCCTACCACACTCATTGCATGCGTAGAAATGTTTGTTCTTCTTGAGTTTTCACTGGACGAATGTGTCTCAGTGGTTAGCTTGCCCAGAATGTATGCACTCCGAGGGTGACGGTTAAATCTTAGTACTTGGTTTATTAAGAGTAGCTCTTAGGCGATTATTGTACTTTATTACCTGCCTTCTTCGTAGACTATCAATTCGAAGTTTGGAATGTCTGTGCGGAAATATCATGTGTATAGGACATCGAAAACCTCTGAAACAAAAACTAAATTTTTATATACGTTTATGTGTAACTAAGCTGAAAGCTACACAATAGGCTATCTGTGCTCTACCCATCACGGATATCGAAACCCAGTTTCTAGCGGTGTGAGTCTGCATACATGCCTCTGTGAAACTGAGGGCTTGTATACATAAATACGCTGTTCAATTAATTTTAACATAAATAGAATTTCTTTTACACTCTACCTCAACCGTGAGGAACGCATAACATCAAAAAAGCTGATTTACAACTTAGAACGTAAGAAGGCTGCGTTATATATATGGGTGTTATCTTTAAAACAACAGAGCAGTTACCTGGCAAAGCATACGGTGTTGTGCTAACCTTTCAGAACCTTCCAATAGGTGATGCTAGTAGTACATCGTATTAAATATTTTTTCAATAGCACTGGAAAACGTAGAGGAACAAAATATCCGTTCATTTCTCTTTCTTTGTAATTTGTACGAGAAACAGACGTATACATAAAAAATATTAAACAGCAAACTCACTCGCGAGAATTGCGGTAAGTGGAACTTCCTTTATATGGCACGGCATGGCCAGGTGATTAAGGCACTCGACCTGCAATCTGAGGGTCGTGGGTTAGAATCCCCGTCACACCAAACATGCTCGCCCTTTCAGCCGTGGGGGCGTTATAATATGACGGTCAATCCCACTATTCGATGGTAAGAGACTAAACCAAGAATTGGCGGTGAGTGGCGATGACTAGCTGCCTTCCCTCTAGTCTTACACTGCTAAATTAGAGACAGCTAGCGCAGATAGCCCTCGTGTAGCTTTGCGCGAAATTCAAAACAAGTAATCAATTTGTACCAATAGAAGACAGAAGTCTGTCTTCTTATGCGTTTAGAGGATTTCTTGTTTCCTCGCATAATCAGTTTACTTAATCAAAATATCTAATAACGTAAAAAGTACAAATTACATTGTGAAAAAAAAAAAAAAACAACTGAAAAGTCAAAGTTCAAGGTTCCCCTTGTGTTTTAACCTATTTATTTTCCTTCGTGGGCGAGAATGTTAAAATTCATCGTGCCTACCAGTTTCTCGTGCAAGAATGCAAGATTTGCGCGAGACATGGTTGGGTCTTTTAAAACAAGGGCTCGTGCAAATTTCGTTTTTGGAACACCTGGGCCTATCAACATGTGTGGGAGGCAACGTGGGTGTCAATCACCATAAATTCGCACCACTTGGTGTTCTAGGCGTTACCGCCCAAACTGGCTTTTATCAACATACGTTTTGTTTAGCAGTTCTTTTTTGTTTGATTTTTTTCATTAGAGTGATTGTCCTTTCCTACCTGTCAGATTGTCGACGTATGAGTGACGTCAGATGTGAAAACCACGACGTCACAACAGGAATGGTAATCTCTTAATAAAGAAATAAAGGAAAACATCTTAGGTCTTGAAACTATTTATGGATATTGAAGATATATCTATACAGTGATGACATTTGCTTCACAATGTTTAATGCCGAATTGGTTTGTATCTATTGGCATTTATGTAACCGACTTTATAAAGACTTAACAGTAAGTTCACAATTTTAGAAAACTGTTACACTTATAACACATCCTACTATCTTTCCTAAGACCATCGAATAAGTCTTAAGTATTAGCTTAAACTTACATTACGTTCGTTGTCAATTCTCATTGCCTTCTTGTGCCATAATTTTAAAACATGCCATAATTTTAAAACAGAATGTACACAAGATATATATAAAAATAAGGTCGTTCGTAGCCTAGTTCCCAGGGTGCCCGTACCGTCAGTACGAGTTCACAGTTCACTTTTCGTTGTCTCAGAGATGCGCTCCTCACTTCAGGGTAGTGGGTCTTTTATAAGAATATCAGCAAAGTTCCATCATTCGGTAATATAAGATGTCCGGCATGGCTAGGTGAGTTAAAGCGTTCGACTCGTAATCCAAGGGTCGCGGGTTCGAATCCCCGTCGCACCAAACATGCTCGCCCTTTCAGCCGTGAGGGCGTTTTAAATGTGACAGTCAATCTCACTATTCGTTGGTAAAAGAGTAGCCTAAGAGTTGGCGGTGGGTGGTGACGATTAGCTTCCTTCCCTCTAGTCTTGTAAGACTAAGGCAAAATTATGGACGGCTAGCGCAGATACCCCTCGTGTAACTTTGCGCGAAATTGAAAAAGCAAACAAACAACCAAATCGGTAATATAAGATCGTGGTAGTTACTGGCTGGCTGCCTTCGTTTGGTCTCTCGATTCAAAATAGGGACAGCTAGGCGCAGATAACCCTTGTGTAGCTTTCCAGAAAATTCTGAAACAAACAAAACTATAAAAACACCACTGATGCGTCCGAAAAGAGGGTCAAAGTTAGCTTTAAGTGACATTCCTACTTGTTCGTATAAAAAAACCAAAAAACGTTTTGGGTATTCCCTTAGCAAAATACTGCGAGAGAAAATATCTCAGCAGAGGATATTTCTAATCTAACAACTTTACGAATCATTTCAAATTAAGCTTATGCTACGAACAGTTTTGAAAAAAAATATTATTACCTCGGACATACTACGAAAAAATCTAAATATTTTATTTCTTTGATCACCTACATGTGACTGTTGTAACAAACGGCACCGCCAGAGGGTGATAAACTGAAAAATATAAATCAGGCTGTTACTTACAACCTTCGTTCTTTAAGGTTATAATGCCGAAGGAAGGAAATGCTTTCTTCGTATAACAACTAGACGTATATTAAATCAGTTCTGTGTCTGTAAATTAGTCAGATCATGCATGCTCTTCTCACATTTATATGACTATAAACTTTGGACTATGAACGACTGGCCAGTAAACGACCAATCGGCTGATAATATGTTTCGAATGTAAACTGTGGTCGCTACCTTTTAGAGAGATCAAATGAACGGCTGCTAATGTTTATTAAGTAATCTGAACACAGACAGAATTTATTTCGATAGTATTGCTCTGTACTGATTAGAGGTCGCTGTCTCTCAGAGACCTTAAACTGAACGACATTGCCGTATCTTGATAGTAAGTCCTAGTTTGATATTTTGACTTGAAAAAATGAAAGATAAATATTTTGTTAAGACTTTGTGCCGTTTTTATGTTGTATTTTGTTCGAAATATTCATCTATCTTGTTTTAGCGGAACTATTTAGTTTATATAAAAAATAATAATGACGTTTCTTAAATATACGTAATATGTACAAAGTTTATTTTTATTTGTTGCTGTTGAGCACAAACCACACAAGTGTTATCTGTGCTGTGTCCACCGCGAATATGGGTGGGGAATTTAGGGTTACCGCTGCGCCACTGGGAAGGGAAGGGAGGCCAAGTGTGTGGTTCGTTTTGAATTTCGCGCTAAGTTACTCCAGGGCTATCTGCTCTAACCATCCCCCAATTTAGCAGTAATGGACTAGAGAGAAGGCAGATAGTCAACACCACCCACTGTCGATGAATGATGGGATTGATCAAATATTACAACGCCCCCACGGTTGAATGGGCGAGCATGCTCGTTGACGGAGATTCGAAGCTGTAACCCGCACATTGCGAGTCGAGCGACCTAACTACCAAACCACGCTAGGCAAAGCGTATCAATCTTCCAATAAATATATTTATTGTTTGTTCGTGTGTATCTTAGCTCAAAGCTACAAAGTGGGCTATCTGTGCTTTACCCACCATGGGTTTCTAGCGTTGTAAATCTGCAGACATAACGCTTTGTCACGAGGGGGTCTAATATATTTAAATCGATATAATATAAAATGAAGAAAAAGGTTTGACATTTAAACGTACGAGTGCAAATCACACGAAGTTATAAGCAGTCACGAAGAAGCCCGAATTTAGCAGAAAAAAGAACACCACACCAACATCTTTGAAAAGCATTACTAAATTTAAACGCAATATATAAATACGATTAAATAAGCACTTCATCAGTTTGTTTGCACTTATTCCGTTTCACTCATCTTCCATTCTGTTCTACTTGTATATGGTCTTTGTCATTGTTTTTCGACTTTGATAATTACCAGATGTTAAAGCGCAACCTATAATGTGTACATTTGCTTAAGTGAACTTACGTGTTACTAGAGTATTTCCTAAACGATATTACACGTAACAATTAAGCTTTATACGTCACTGGCCGTGCTCGATTAAGCATAGTTTCCACGAAAGTTTACTTATGGATTCACTGCCGTTAATTGAATTTCTTAACCTTTCCAAATTTTCCAAAGGCTGTTTAAGCCTTTTATATTTGTAGGTTTCGAATTGTCAGTTCTTCGCGAGGTATTCTGTATATCCAGTAATTCTTTAAAACAAGTATATATAATTTTATAGATCTACAAAAGCAAACTGTATAATCATGTGTATACAGAGAAAAAAGAAAAAAAAACGAAATAAAACCCGTACAGTAGAAGAGATACTTGTGACGTAGGCCTTTGTCATTATAAAGAGCCTCACAGGGGTGTACGTCTGTAGGCTAGCAGCCTTTTTACAGATCGTGGGCGATCGTATATTCACCGGACACACAGCGGCAGGTTCAGGAGATCGCGTCGAGAAGACAGAACAACTAGCTGCAGCTTCGAAGGTCTGTAGCCGGCCAACAAATAGCTCAGTACACTGGGAAGAAGGAATCAGACCCGCACCAGTTCGGCGCCAGATGCTACCAGTCTCTTATTGTAAGCTGTAAAAAGATCAGGCACTTTACGCCACCTACTCGGTAGACTGCTTGAATACGAAAACTGTGACTTTTCAATGAATTCCGTCTTTGTTTTTACATCTTTTATCTTTAAATGCAGGTTATGTGATGCCATGGATACATCAACTACCAGGTAAGCTAGCAACTTCAGCGGCCTTAGCAATAGCTGCACGTGATCATCTACCATGATGACGTTAATGTGCGTCACGTGCTTTTTAAACTGTAAACAGACGATTAATTGACTATAGTTCTTACGAGTACGACTCATAGTTTTTATTTGTAAAATGAACCACATTTCTGATGAACAGCTGTTGGTTAGTGAGCTAGTTCTACGTTATATATAGTTTTAATTATAGCGTTTGCCCATTTTTGAATGATGTTTCTAGAAAACGACTAAAAAAACGAAACTACTGCTGTGTCGAGGGCATTGTCCCGCCTAGTTATTAACTTTTTAAGCTGATTCCAGAAACTTGTTTATCACACCGTATTTTCCACCAGATGGCGGTATAGAAAAATGATGATTGAAATAATGGAATTAAAATTGTATTTGAGGAAATGGAAAATAATTATTAGCGTCTATTTTGTTTCTAGAATCCCATAGCGGTAAAAAAAATCAGATAATTGAAAATTTAATGAAAATAACACTCTGGAAATTAAATCTACTGACAGAAATGCTGATGCAGATATTAAAACGTTCTGAAACGAAAAGAATACGAACAAACTTAGAAACTTTTACCCACAACTTCAAAAGGTTGCATTACACTTTGTTTAGATAAATAACTCGACGTGATTCTTACTTAAAACAAACTTGTGGATAATATTCCTTCAATCAAATACTTTTATTAACTGTTATAATTCGTGTTGCCACGGGTCGTTTTTTCTTAAATTTATCTAAAGTAGCTCTAAGGTGAAAATGCAATTTACACAAATTGTCATAGGTAATTTACGAAATAATTGTGTTTCTACAATGTTCATTAATCTACCGAAATATTTGTTTATGTTTGTAAGTAAAAACTCCAAGTTTTAACCTGGAAATATAACAGTTAGTTTACACGTCACAACCCGGCCTCACTAGATTTAAGAATGTGTGTGTGTGTTTTCTTATAGCAAAACCACATCGGGCTATCTGCTGAGCCCACCGAGGGGAATCGAGCCCCTGATTTTAGCGTTGTAAATCCGGAGACTTACCGCTGTACTAGCGGGGGGCGTTAGATTTAAGAATAGCGTGGTATTCCAAGGTACGAAATAAATGGCCCGGCATGGCCAGGTGGTTGAGATGCTCAAATCGTAATCTGAGGGTCGCAGGCTTTAATCTCCGTTGCACCAAATATGCCCGCCCTTTCAGCCGTGGGGACGTTATAATGTGACGGTCAATCCCACTATTCGTTGGTAAAAGAGTAACCCGAGAGTTGGCGGTAGGTGGTGATGACTAGCTGCCTTCTTACATTGCTAAATTACAGACGGTTAGTGCATATAGCCCTCGTGTAGCTTTGCGCGAAATTCAAAAAGAAAACAATAAATAGGGCACTTAGTTACTTACCTGCAAGTAACTGTAACAACGAGGGGTTTGTGAATCTGATATGTGGAAGGGCACGTGTACTTATTTCTTACGAGTGGAAGGTTTATTTGTTATTTAACGGTAAAGCTACACAATGGGCGAAACTTGTTCTGCTCACCAAGAGTATTGAAACTTGGTTTTTTAGAAGTCTCAGTTTTCAGATTTACTGCTGAGCCACTGGGGATGCACACGGAGGCTGGAGAAGAGAGACACGATTATGGTGTAAAAATGTACAGAAACAATTTTGTTGGCAGACAGATGGATGTTTAATACTGCGGATGATCATCCATAGGAAGGATGTTACTGTTGTTGTAGCAGCTTGTAGTTTTTGGTACTGAACAGAAAAGTAAAGCAAATAAGTTGAATTAGAAGTTATTAATTATGATAGAAAATCAAGATATACTCGGTTGGTAGCTGAAACAACTGATCATGTCCTCGAGTTGAAACAGGGACTGGCCAAGAGCCCTCTCGCAGTGCATGCTATTTCTATAACTGACCAATCACAAAAACGGATTGCTAGAATTTGAAAGTATTCGAAATTTTAAAATTGTTTTACAGCTGGTTCGTGCTGGATATGTTAAAACTATTCTGTGAAACACTAGATAATGCCCCCCCAGTGGCTCGGCGGTATGTCTGCGGACTTACAACTCTAAAAACCGGGTTTCGATACCCGTAATGGGCAGAGCACAGATAGCCCATTGAGCAGCTTTGTGCTTAATTCAAAACAACAGCAACAACACCAGATAATATGTAATCGACTCGTATTAACACATAACCCAGTCCGAGCTCATCAGGTTCGAAACACGAGCCATAGAATAACTCAAACATCAGATTAAGTGTATTACACAGGAGACAAAGGTTTGTGTTATCAGCATACCAAAACCATTAGAGTCTCTACTCAACATTGTTAGGTCAGACTAATATAATCGTATTCAAACATTAATTCAACCGTATCAGCTTAAAACAATGGCAGAGCAGTTTCCTGTATAGTTTCTGTAAGAAGTGTACACATACATATATATATATATATACACTGTTTATCTACAGAATGAAATATCAATCATCACAACCTTTTACGTTTAGATATATTTGTTTTTGATATCCTTATGACGTCACAAATTTTAATTCAGCCTGTATTATGAAGTGAGATACAAAGAAGGCAAAGTCATCTAAAAAATACAATGTTTTTACTGCCCAACTGACCAACTCAAATTGGTCAATTCATTGTTTGTTTGTTTTTTACCGTGTGAAGCTTGGTTAACCTTATTAACACTGCATTTTGTGATATTTGTTACTTTATGACAAAACAAAAACGAATTTTACTTCCATTTTTTTTTCGTGGTAGACATGCTTCTATACTTCCGTAAAAATCATCAAGGTATTGTGATATAGATTGAGTGCACAAATATCCCCAAACATGCTCGTCCTTTTAGCCGTGGGGCCGTTAAACGAATTGTTTAACAGTTATCATGTTTTAGACTTTGTGTTCGCACTTTAAAAAACACCCCATTTTGAAATAATTTTTTATCGTGTTAATAAATTGTACCCATTTACCGTTTTGGGGAAGTACAAAAATGTTAACAGAATTCAGCTTAAAGTGCCTTTGAACATTTTTCAATCAGAGTAATATCTTTTTATTTAAACCACTGTCCATGCTACAACCAAATAGCCCAAATGTTGAAAGAAATACTTTTTATATATCCTTACAAACTCTTTGAAAAAAGCTCTATCCGTTTGTAACAAAAAGAAAACAAATTTAGCACAGCTGTACGTTTATTTCTTACAGCAATATCGTTTTTCAAAACTTTAGTACGTATTAGCAGTGTATTTTGATATAACACTTCACTATAAGCACTTTAACTGATTCATAATTAGAATTTTCAGATATTTTTTATCATACTCGGTTAAAAAGCCTCTGCGTTATTTGATAAAAGTATTTTTCGTTTATTTATGAAAACTATCCGTTTATCAGGTTTTTAGAACAAAGTTACAAGAAAGGCTATCTGTGACCTGTACAACACGGATATTGAAACCCAGTTTCTAGCAGTGTTAAGTCCACTGACTTATGAAAGCTGCTTGAAGCTTTTATTATTTCCTCAGACTTCGCTTAACTTGTTAGCGTACTGTGTCTCGCTGTCGAAAATAATAACACATTGAGGCTATTTGACAAAAATAAACGAGAGCTGGTGGTGGCGCTGCCAACTGGCTGCCTTTCCTCTCGTCTGTCAGCTCAAAATTAGGGCCAGCTGCTCTTTATGTAGCTCAGCGCGAAAACCGAAAGCTAAACTATAATTTTAATAATTCGCTGGCTTTACTTTTAACATACGACGTGTGTTTTGGTAATTTCATTCCTTCTTTCCTTTTCTTACTGTATGTGTGTGTGTGTGTTTCCTTATAGCAAAGCCACATTGGGATATCTGCTGAGTCTACCGAGGGAATCGAACCCCTGATTCTAACGTTGTAACTCCTAAGACTTACTGATGTACTTTTTTTACTGTAACAAACTACTTAAAGTTTAAAGCAGTGGCTTAAGTATGCTTCTGCAGTTCCATAAATTGCAGGGGGAGCCAAAAGGGGACCTAAGGTTCCGATAAACTTAAGAATTGCAGATCCAGGGAAAGACATAAAATTTAATTTAGTAGAACTAAAGGGATCCCCCGCCGGTATAGCGGTAAGTCTATAGATTTACAATCCTAAAATCAGGGTTCTATTCCCTCGGTGGACTCAACAGATAGCCCGATGTGGCTTTGCTATAAGAAAAAAAGACACATACGTAGAATTAAAGGGCGGTCGCATTATTCCGTAGTTGTTTGTTTGAAGTTAAGCATAAAACAACACTACTGGCGAGATATCTATGCTCTGCTCACCACGGGTATCGAAACCCGGATTCCAGCTTTGTAAGTCCGCAGACATACGGCTGTACCATTATGGGGCCTATTTCGTTAACTGAAAAATTTCCGTTAGCCAGCCAGGATTCAGCATGGCCAGGTGGTTAAGGCGCTCGACTCGTAATTCGAGGGTCGCGAGTTCGAATCCCCGTCACCAAACATGCTCGCCCTTTCAGCCGTAGGGGCGTTATAATGTTATGGTCAATCCCACTATTCTTCGGTAAAGGAGTAGCCCAAGAGTTGGCAGTGGGTGGTGATGACTAGCTGCCTTCCATCTAGTCTTACACTGCAAAAGTAGGGATGGCTAGCGCAGATGGCCCTCGAGTAGCTTTGCGCGAAATGAATAAAAAACAAAACAGTTAGCCAGAATCGTAATAACGAAATAAATGTTGGGTCTCAATTACGTTTTGTGTGTGAGAAGAGGGGAGGGTCCTTCGTTTTTACGCCACTGGTTTTAAGGGAAGTGTTTATTTACAGTTCAAAGAAAAGTATTTGTGGGTATTTGGCTATGTTGAATTTCAGATACCCAGGAGTGTCAGGTGCACAAAACCTCTTCCTCCATCAAGGACAATTGTGTTCGGGAATTAGTTTCTTTTGAATTTCGCGTAAAGCTACACGAGGGCTATCTGCGCTAGCTGTACCCTAATTTAGCAGTGTAAGAGTAGGGGAAGGCATCTAGTCATCACCACCCACCGCCAACTCTTGGGCTACTCTTTAACCAACGAATAGTGAGATTGACCGTCACATTATAACGCCCCTACGGCTGAAAGGACGAGCATGTTTGGTGTGAGAGGGATTCGAACCTGCAACCCTCAGATTACGAATCAAGTTCCTTTACCACCTGGCCATGTTTCGGGAATAGTAACTAGTATCATTCCTAATGTGGCAAATGATGGAAAAATCCGATAACCTGAAACCTACTTTTAGAAATTCAAACTTTTCACTTATGTTTCTCCGTAATTCTTACGAAACGCTTACTTTGATCGTTTACGAGTGAATTAGGCGATTGTATTCATTTCATTTCTTATCTTTAATTAAGTAATAATAACCGGAAATGACCAACAAACTTGTTTACATCTCAAGAAAGTTAACTTTCACATCTGTATTTAGCAATTCGATTTTACGAAATACTTGTTGACCACATGGCTAATACGCTACGTCACGCAATGCAATTTAAATGTGACGTCTGTGAAAACTGTGACGTAAATTGAAGGGGTAAAGCACGAGTGGTTTTCGGGCGCACGAACACAAACACACACACACGCATATATATATGCGTATAATTCATTTGCACAAATACTATTTCCACTTGGAAGAGGTAAGATTTTTTTTTACTCCAGCTCACGTGTTAATTATTGGTTACAGTTAGAATAAAGTGTATTTAGAAATTGAAGTCGATTAAGGAAAATGAAATAACTCGTTGCATGAAATATTCTGTTTTCACTATTTTACTTTTCAGGCTTATAATTAATTATGTACGGAATATGTGGCACAATATTTGTACATCAAAGCCGTATACTTTACTCCAAACAAAAATTACTGCGGAGATAAATTACGCCAGTTGGTTAAAACAAAGTGTAAAAGATAAAGTAAGAGAAGTCATAGAGAACATAAACCAGACTTCATTAGTAATCAGTGAAACTGTAGGCAGACGTTTTGTCAGTGAAAAATTATCCATAACAAAAAGGGTGTCGTGTTTCAAATGAAGTGTTGAAGTAACAGAATTTGTTTTAGTTTCTTTTATACTTACACGAAATGAACGATATTTCCCTATTATTTAAAATAAATTCAGATTTCTGTCATGTTCCAGTATCGTGCCTATCTGTTTCTTGTTCCAGTATCGTGCTCCTATCTGTTTCTTGTTCCAGTATCGTGCTCCTATCTGTTTCTTGTTCCAGTATCGTTCTCCTATCTGTTTCTTGATCGTGTTATGACTATTCGTGGACCTAACTATGGACTTTTCTCTTTCCTGATTTCTACTGTTCTCGGTTACCACTAATGTACACGACTTCAGTTTTCTATTTGATCGTACGTCTAGCTATTCGTGGATATGACTTCAGGTTGTGTTTCTTCTGGTTAGTATTGCTGATTGTTCCTGGATATTACTAGTGTTTTTAGCTGGCATCTGATGGTTTTTTTTCCCCTCTCTGTATACGACTACCGATTTCAACTTGTTTCAATTCTAAATTATCCCTTTGATTACTACTCCTGAATACTGCTATCAAATACATATTCTGTGTTCTATTGGTGATTTCTCCTAGGTTATACTATAGCTACTGTAGTGTATTCTCAGGTGCACTGATAAACTTGGAAGTAATAGTTGAAAATTTAATGTTAAGATCGTCAAGAGAACTTTTATGCAAAATTGAAAATAAATGTCTTGCTTGACTGAATCAAAATTTGATAATGGAAGCAAATACTCTTTTTTTTTCATTAATTCAAGACAAACAAGTTCAAATTAGCGGGTCGTGTTCACAGCTCGACAGGAATAACCTCTCTCTGTTACTGGAGATATGGATTCTAGAGGAAAATCGCTTAGATTTTTATGAAGTCTCCATAACATCTGTAAAAGCAGTAGGGTAATTTTTCTCGGAATGCTATACTAGTTTCAATCATTTCACAAGTTAAAATTGGGGGTATATATCCTCGAGGCATCGAGGTGAAATCACTATTTAAATACTTTGAATCTACATATTATATTCAATTATTTATTCCTACGAGATAGTACATGTGACACCAAAAGGATAATAACCAGAACAGTAAGTAACCAGGAGAAAACCACTTTAAGCCAGTTCTGTTAGTCGGTTTCATATTGGCCCCCCGCTAGTACAGCGGTATGTCTCCGGTTTTACAACGCTAAAATCAAGGTTTCGATTCCCCTCGGTGGGCTGAGCAGATAGCCCTTTGTGGCTTTGCTATAAGAAAAACACGTAAACACACGGTTTCATATTGTAAACAAACAACAGACGATATGGAAGTTTTGTGAAAATTTTTGAAAAGCCTTATGGAACAGGGTATGTTACCCTGTGTGATAAAAACCACCTCTTGATTATAAGTTTGACATAGTTTATTTTACCCAGAATAACACAAACTAATATATGTGTTTCTTCCTTTGTTTCAATTTTCGCGCAAAGCTATATGAGAGTTACCTGCATTGGCCGTCCTTAATTTAGCAAAGTAAGACTAGACGGGGCAGCTAGCCATCACCATCAACTGCCAACCTTTGGACAACTCTTTTACCAATGAATAGTGGGATTGACCGTAACATTATAACGTCCACACGGCTGAAAGGGCGAGCATGTTTGGTTTAATGGGGACGAAAATATAAAGTAATAATATCCTCTAAAATTGTTTTATTACGCTTAAAATATGCTAATCCGAAAAGGTCCGAAGGAATTTATCAACGACAGAAGGAAAAAGCAGTAAATCCACATTCCTTTTGGTAACAACAGCACTAGTTCCTCATCCTCCATTTTGTATTTTAAAACCTACGTATATATATGTGTGTGTGTGTGTGTGCACATCCTTTTTTTAACAAATTAACTACATAAATTCTTTGTTTGTTTTAAGACTCAGATACCAAGAAAATTAAACACCAATGTAAATTACTCTGGTAATAACTAAGGTAACTGGAAAACAGGAAGTAAAATTACTTCGCCACATACCGATCATTAAGTTGTTTGTTTGTTGAATTTCCTGAAATGCTACTTGTGTACTATCTGCATTACTAATTTTCGAGTAATAAACTAGAAGAAGGCGACTAGTTAACACCGCCCTCTGCCAGCTCTTGTGGAACTCTTTATCAAAGATGGCCATATTATAACACCTTCACAATTGAAAGAGTAAGCATGTCTGGTTAGGGGATTCTATTCCACGATCTTCAAATCGCGAGTCGAGCACCTTAGCAACCAAGCCATTCCAAGCCTCACTAAAGGTAATCCTTTATGTTTTTAGGTCACTGACGAACAAAGTCAGAACATAAGTATCACTGTCCTTATTATGTAAAAGGACCATGTGTGACTTCTTCACTGGTTTCATATCCTCTGGCTTTTCAAGTTTCTGGGGGTGACTCAACACCATTTGGTCCTGTAAAAAAGTGACTTTTCAAATGCTTTAGTATGACTATGACTAAACTAAATTTACTGACGAAGTACTACAACAAAGAGTGGCATGTTTCTTTCTCCCTTCACTCTAGCAAGCTCCACAAACGTCATGAGTTATGGGGCTAGCTACATTGGTTGTGCAACTTGCATACTTTGTCCCAGTACCATCGTAGTATTCATGAGAAGACACCATCACGACAAGAGATGTAGCTGTGGTGCTCGTGGTGGTTCTTTAGGTTTCAGGAAGAAGTTTCGACAGCCCCAGTGAAAACCTACATGTTGTGGGGTCAACTGGCAAAAGAAACCATCGTCAATTACCTCTTCTTTGGGCACAGTTAAGGTTAGGATCACCTTCAGAGTTTTGAAAACAGAGAGAAAACTCCTCCTCAAATTCAAGTTAAATGTAATCTTGAGGTGATATGGTGATTCCAACATTTTATACAATTCTATAAAAAATTGGCTGTTGAAATTATTTCTTTGGTCTGTTTGCATTTCTTCAGGATCACCAAACTGTGCTGTCCATTTGTTAGCAACGTTTTTTGACATAATCGATTTTGACCAGCCGTGTTCAAGACTATTTTCTGTAAAGGGGTGTCTAAACTCTAATTGACGAATTTTACCCTGTCTTTGCTTGTTTTCCTCTCAACAGCACACATATAGAATACAATGTTTACGCCATTACTTAACAGCTTGATGAAAATGCTGCAAGAAGAAACAGTTTTGCGTATTAGTACGACTGCGTTAAACACTCTGCTGGACTGAATTCCATGCATTATACAAAGTCTGAAGTATTTGTTGCCCGAAGTATATGAGAATCACTATTTACACCACAGATATAAAAGTACGACTCGACCATTCATAGCAATGGCAAAGGACACCTTGCACTCATAACTGTTCATACAATGTCCATAAATTACTTGCATTGCTCTATCTATCTTCCAACATATCAAGTCGTGTCTTCCTAGATTTGGATCCTTCAGATGTTCTATCCAAAGCTTCTGAAACATCAATTGAGGATTTCATTCCCTAGCAAAACCACTACATATTGTCCAATTTTTCATCACTTCTGTAACAATGGTTTACACAATCATGCAGTGCCCAGGTTTTGCACATTCAATGAATGAACAAGCTCTCATACATGATACCACTATCTCTCTTCAGTTATATGTTGCTGGTGTGCATGATAACGCACAACAAATTCATGTTCTCAACAAGTGTATGTTGCAGTTATTCTTCATGGATTTTTTAAAGTTCTTAAACTCTTTCATTGATGGACTGTCCATTACAGCAGTGAACTTCCTGCCATACAAATAGTAGTGGCTTGAAAATAACCACAACTGCAAGAAGATTTCTTCTT